>NC_069504.1:888402049-888702049 GCF_027579735.1 Bombina bombina
AGAACATTGCACTTGTTCCACTGCATAAATGCCAGAGTAGATTTTGAGCAGTGTTTTGGGTCGTTGTTTTGTTGAAATATCCAGCCCCGTCGTAACTTCAACTTTGTGACTGATTCTTCAACATTATTCTCAAGTATCTGCTGATATTGAGTGGAATCCATATGACCCTCAACTTTAACAAGAATCCCAGTACCGGCACTGGCCACACAACCCCACAGCATGATGGAACATCCACCAAAATTTACTGTGGGTAGCAAGTGTTTGTCTTGGAATGCTGTGTTATTTTGCCTCCATGCATAACGCCCCTTGTTATGACCAAATAACTGAATCTTTGCTTCATCAGTCCACAGCACCTTCTTCCAAAATGAAGCTGGCTTGTCCAAATATGCGTTTGCATACCCCAAGCGACTCTGTTTGTGGCGTATGTGCAGAAAAGGCTTCTTCTGCATCACTATCCCATACAGATTCTCCTAGTGACTACATCTGCAGCAAAATCATGTTGTAGGTCTTTGGAGGTGGTCTGTGGGCTGTTTTTGACACTTCTCACCATCCTTTGCCTCTCCGAAATTTTACTTGGCCTGCCACTTCTGGCCTTAACAAGAACTGTGCCTGTGGTCTTCCATTTCCTCACTATGTTCCTCACAGTGAACACTGACAGCTTAAATCTCCGCTATAGCTTTTTGTAGCCTTCCCCTAAACCATAATGTAAAACAATCTTTGTTTTCAGGTCATTTGAGAGGTGTTGTGAGGCCACCATGTTGCCACTCTTCAGAGGAGAGTCAAAGAGAACAACAACTTGCAATTGGCCACCTTAGATACCTTTTCTCATGATTGGATGCACCTGTCTATGAAGTTCAAGGCTTAATGGGCTCACCAAACCAATTGTGTGTTCCAATTAATCAGTGCTAGGTAGTTACAGGTATTCAAACCAACAAAATAACAAGGGTGCCCAAATTTATGCACCTGTCTAATTTCGTTTGGATGCATATTGCACATTTTCTGTTAATCCAATAAACCTCATTTTACTACTGAAATATTACTGTGTCCTTCAGTTATTTGATAGATCAAAATGAAATTGCTGATCCAAACACCTAATTATTTATAAATGAAAATCATGGAAATTGTCAGGGGTGACTAAACTTTTGCATACAATTGTATATTTACATACATACATACATACATTCCATTCATTCATACATATATTTATTATATATATATATATGTATATATATATATATATATATATATATATATATATATATATATATATATATATAATATTGCCCTTTCCATTCAAACACCTTGTCATTTACAATATACCCGTAAAGTTATATTTCTATGAATAATTTTTTTATTATTTAGTGTATATATGAATGTAACACTTTAGTTTAATATATTTATGTTGTGTTTGGGGCACATTTATTTTTAGCTCTAACCTTTTATGCGAGGTCTTCAGTTGCGCTAGACAGATAAGGGCAAATTTAGATTGGGCTCGACCCTACGTGTTTATTCTCTACTTGTATTAAGCACGCAAGTTAGCGTGGTTGCGATATTGCAATATTGCTCCCTCACTAACATTAGAGGGACATTTGTAGTCTAGCCCTATGTATGCATAATAAAAAGAGAAACTGAGCAATTAGATATCTTAACTCGTTTTGAGTGCTTTACTTTGCAGTTCATCAACTGCCGCATAGTAATGGAAAAAAGATAACTTACATAATTACAATTGGTATTAAAGTGTTATCTAGCCCTTAGTCTACACATTTTTTGCACTAAAACCTCAACATTAAGATGGCATTGTTCTGCTTTTAAACCTTTTCATGCTATATGTGATTTTTTTTAGAAAGAGAGTGAAAATTGGTGTCTTTTTTATGACCTATTAAAATGTTGTTTTATACATTTTTATATAAGCACTAACATATCCTACATGTTTGTGGAATCAGGGATCAAGTCTTGTACCTTTATAACCCTGTTGGTAGAAGGACAGACTGAAGGACCAGTCCTGTCTGTTTTACAGTACATATAGGTAAATTCTGCCCTAGATAAACAGAAACATAGGATTTTGGCTGAAAAGCATCAAGTTCCTATCAGATGGAAAACTAATTTTGATCAATGTCACCATGTGGTGGTAATAAAAATATATGTCCCTCTCTCTGCAATAGCTGTAGGGACGTACTAATAGCTGCCACTTATATATGTGATATAATATAATCCAGTTTGGGGGACATATACTTTGTCCTTAAGTTACCTTGCTGATAAAAAGTATATAATATCAGTATCAACATATGGTAAAACACAACAGACATTTATCAGAGCTAAAACAAAAAAGATAGAAATAAGTAGAGGAGGCAAGATGAGAAACATATTACCATAATCTAGGACAACCCCAAATATAAAACCTAAATATACCCATAGACAGGATGATAGTTATCTTGTTGTTGTCACTGTGTTGCCTTGAAGAGACTGGATAAACTCATTGATACATCACAAATGTATTACAGGTGACAAAATAACTAATAATACTTTTCCATCACTACTTGACTATGTAGGGAATGTCACACCATATTTTGCAGATTACAGTCACTTTCTTTGAATCAATGGATTATGTTAGTTCTTTGATTTGTTTGGTGTTGATTTCTTTTTCTGCTCTGGACTCATGTATTGAGTCAGGCTGTCTGCGTTTTTGGTATGATTTTCATTTCTGCTAACTTCCATGTATAACCACCTGCTGTCCTTTGACCCACCTTTAGATCAAAACTCTGCTTATGCCTGAATACTTGTGCAAGGCTTTGCTTCTTGATCTGGTCTTCCTTCTGGTAATTGCTTTACCCTTGTTTGCTGACTGAATACCTCTGTGTGATCCTTCACAAATGTATCATAGAGAGTTTACTGTATGCTGCTACAAGTTTAACATCTTGTTACCTGAATACCTCTACATTACCTTGTACTTTTAACAGTTTGCCACAACCTTGCAATCCCACTTGTATGCTATACAACTCTTGTTCAGGTTACTCTGTTTGCCATTAACTGGACTGAGTTAATATCAACAGATTATTCCTCCCTTCCAGACCTCTTATTATAGCTACCCTGACTGACACTGAACTGGGCTTATATAATCAGATGGTTCTGTATTGCAATACCTCTTCTTCTTTTTCCCTTTTCTTGCCATTTACTGGACTGAGTTTATGTAATCTGAGTACTACTTTACTTCATAATTTGGCCAACTAACATCCAGTCTCTAGCTGGATTGCCTTCTTTTTCTTGCTACATCTACTGCTACAGGTATTTTTCACTTTATATTTAGATCTAGTATCTAACCAGTGGATCTAATGTCAAGATTACACAAGTGTATTATTGAAATTTCCAAAGCTACTCTTTATTTGTCTTTTTTACCCTACAGTGGGAGGGCCTGACTAATAATTCCCTCCTCCATGTATCACTTTGTTAGCCTGTAGGAGGAGGAACAGACTACTTACTACTACAAGTAGAATAATCTCCCTCTGTGCTACCCTGAAATGTAAATGACAGACTCATACGTCCTCTGTATTTTATCCTGCCATTAAGTAATATATTCATAACTCCCCTGCAGTGAGAAAACCTAGTCATAGCTCCTCTCTGTGTCATCATGCAGTAGAAAGGACATACTCATAGCTATTCTCTGTCTGTCACAAAGTCACCTTATGAGGAGAACTATATTAATATGTACCTTCTGTCACCATTGAATGATTGGAAGAATAGTCTTGTAGCTGATAGTTGCCCTTCTGTGGGAAGGGCAGATTCATGGCCTATAATTGTCTGCATTACCCTTCAGTGGGACAGCCAGACTCACAATGCCCCTTTGTAAAATAAAATTACCTTTTATTGTAAAGGACAGATTCAAAGCTCCCTTCTAACTGTGTCATCTTGTAGTGGGAAGAACAGATTCATAGCTCCCTTCCCGCACCCTTCGTCTCACTATCTTTTTTAAGATAATAAATTCTCGTTTATAGATGTAATTAATGTAACCAACAGAAAAGGTTTGAGAGAAGAAGAGGAGCATTAGAGAAATATCTATGTATGCATAGGTATTAATAAGTCACAGGCCCTGTTAAACTTCTATATTATAAATAGCATTCATGATTGCTGGTTAGTTGTCAGAGGAGTCCAACCCAACTCCTTAGGGGAAGGAACACTTTAAATAAAATTTCAGCCCTATACAAGAAAATTGATTATTGCTAGGTTATTATTGTTGTATGGATCCTTAGTAGATTATGATACATTTTTATGGACCAAATTATTAATAGACAAAGTTGCTGACTTGCATACGCATTCAAGGTCTCTTCTACATATGTAACGTTGCTCTAGAAATATAGTGGCTCACTAAAACATATAGGGCTAGATTGCAAGTTGAGAGATAAATATTGCTTTAGTGAAAGTGATATTTGCGCATCACTGAGTAATACCAGCGCAGGTTATTTCCTCTGGTATTACAAGTTGTCAGCAATGCGAATGCAAGCTTGCCTTCGCATTGTTGGGAAGCGTTGTGCTCATGAGAGCGTGCTTCCATAGGTTCCAATGTTAGCCTCGTTCTCATGCCGTGACACACGGCATGAGAACTAGCGCAGTGAAGGGGGTAAGTAGCGCAGCGATGGCAGCAAATTGTAAATATATAAGTATCTGAATATATACATATATATTTATGTTAATATGTGTATTTACATATAGTAACACATACATATATATGTACAGTATATAAGCATATACATATTTATTTACTGGGAAAACACAGTTCCCATGAACTGCAATGTAAAAAAACTTATTTTTTTTAAACACCCTACACCCACCAACTTTAGCCCCCAAAAACTGCCTGGTGCAGTTAGTTTATTAAAAAATAATTTTTTTATCTTTAATCAAATATACACCACTGCATTTTCGGAGCATTTGGGGCACATTTATAAAATTAACCAGAGATCTGACCTCTGGTTAATTTTATAAGCGCTAATTTCTACCGGGAGCTCGTGGTAGCAAATACCAGCCACTTGTAATGGCTGATTATTTATTGCTCGCCCGCAAACGAGAAAATTTGCCCATTTGCGGGCTTGATATAAATTAGCGCTCCACTAGAAATCTAGCCCATAATAAATGACTAAGAATAAAATGCATATACCGCTATGATCCATAACATAACTTGGAAAATTAATGACAGCTTCATCCTGTACACTAAAAAAGAGACTATAACAGTCACTTAATTCAAGACACAGATTCCACCGCTCATTCCTTAGCACTGATACACAAACCACAATTTAAATCATATACATTATATTTTCATATCTTCATAATATACATGTGATACATTTATATTAGGATCCATATAAAACAGTTTTAGTGACAAACTTCAGACTCCACTTCAGACATACAGATAAAAGGGGATAAACGACATTCAAATATTCTATCCAATACTTTAAGAGACAGACACCATTACTGTCTTATAATATAAACTGTATAATGTGCTCAGCCTTTATGCTAAAGAATGAGATCATTTACAGTTTCATAAAATTAAAGAATACATTGTAAACCCATGGTGGTGAACCTATGGCACAAGTACCTAAGGTGTCACTAAAAACAAATTTGCTAACACTGCACCTCAGGGCTTCATACATACTGCTTCATTTCATTGGCTGTGATTGTTGTGTTAAATAAACTATTAGGGTTAAATAAACTATTTTTCCTAGAAACACAAGCTATATGTCAGCTAATAAAATTGTATTATTAATATATATTGTGGATTTATAAGAAAATATAACAGTAATTCTTTTATGTCCAATTCATTTTTAAAATTCATACCATGGACACTCAAGATGATTTTTTCATAGAACATTATTACCAATTTGGGAACACACTGTCCTTTTATCTTTTCTCTA
This sequence comes from Bombina bombina, assembly GCF_027579735.1. NCBI lineage: Eukaryota > Metazoa > Chordata > Amphibia > Anura > Bombinatoridae > Bombina > Bombina bombina. The sequence continues at coordinate 888,407,950 of NC_069504.1, forward strand.
CACTGTCAAAAAGGTTGACCATGTCTGTCCTAAACACGCAAGATACATAACGCATTTTAATAGTTTAGTGTAGATGGAACACATAACCCAAACATATACTCACTAATGTCCTATAAAATAATGTGGATATATAATTGAGGTTCCATCTTATACATTACAGACGCTACAAACTATAAACCCTTATGAAACAGATTCCATCACTTGTTTATATTCTAGGTTATCTGATTATAATCTTCAAGACTTAATAAGGTTTTTATAGTTATTCAATTATATGAATATACAAATGTGTATGTGTTGTGTATGTGTGTGTGTATATATATATACTGTACATATATATATATTATAGATATAAATAAATATATATATATATATATATATAAATCACAGAGAGGCCAACAACTTGTTTTCTCAACATAACAAGTTAGAAAAAAAAATATGAAATGCGTGTCCTCTCTGTGCTTAAATATATATATATATATACTGTAAATATGATGTATCACTCACTTCTCCAATAAACATCTGCCTGGGTGCTCTTAAAAAATAAAACTTTTATATAAAGCACCAGTCCATAGATAGGCACTCCAGGTCTTCATCTTCAAAAATGTTAGTTTACTCAGCATCAAAATATAAAAGATAAGTGGTTTTATATGTATATATACTGTGTGGAAAAACAAAACAAAAAAAAATAAAAAAAATACAGGTGGCCCTCGGTTTACAACGGTTCAATTTACACCGTTTCAGAATAACAACCTTTTTTTCAGTCATGTGACTGCTATTGAAAAGCATTGAGAAGCAGTGCATTGATTAAAATAGCCAGTAGGGGGAGCTGTCCGCTTTTGTTGCAGCAAAGATATGCAAGCCAAGCAAGCTGAAATAATTCAGGTTAACCAGACCTGAGCTATCGAGCAGATTTCAAAGTAACAAGATCTTCCTGTCTATAAATCAGTCCAGATTGGAATGCATAGAAAGAACTGTTTGCAGAAAAATGCAAGTAATGCAACTGTGTTGTGTGATTATTTCATTAGGTTTATAATGCTGTTTAGCAAATGTTTTTGTTCATTTAACTTATTTTAATTATATATTCTGTGTTGTGTGATTATTTTATTAGGTGTATAATGCTGTTTAGCATGTAAAGTCTTCATTTCAAAGCTTTAAAAATAATGTATTAGGTGTTACTTATGACAATTTTGAGAGGAGCCTGGAACCTATCTCCCTCACTTCCCGTTGACTTACATTATAAACTGGGTTTCAATTTACAACGGTTTCTATTTACAACCATTCCTTCTGGAACCTAACCCCGGCATAAACTGAGGGCTACCTGTATATATATATATATATATATGTGTGTGTGTATATATACTGTATATATATATATATATATATATATATATATATATATATATATATATATATATATATATATATATATATATATATATATACATAGAGCTACAGTGCGTGCATGCTTATGTGTATTATTATGACATATAATAGTTTTTGAGTACTGTAATTACATCACAAATCTAAATACAGGGAATACCCAAATCAGAGTTTCTCAGTAATTCATGAAATAAAACAATAAAACGTTCCACTATTTTTTTAGATATCAAAGTTTACATTTTTCAAATAAAAACTATATATTTTTATATAATAGCTATTCAATATACCTCTTTTCTGATAATGTAGATGAAGTGAGTTGACAAGCAGATTGTTAAAGCATTAAATACAAAAAAGTACTGTACAGGAAGCAGTAGGAGGAGTTTAGGCACAAGGAAAGATTATACTGAGCAATGGGAGAAGATATATAGAAGCTTATATGAAACAAAAGATGGAGTCATAGGGAAAGGTTGTGTTATCATTTGGAATATATATATATGGAATTAGAGGAGGTAGAGAGAAGTTATATGGATCTACAGGAGGAGTAGCTATAGAAGTTATATGCATCAATAACAGTTATATGCAACAATACATGAACATATTGTGCAATAAGGATTATAGCAAAAGGTTTCATGGAGAAATAGGAAACGTTATAGAAAAAGAGTATATCAGCAATTGGAGGTGATAGGGAAATGTCATATGAGCCATATATGGTGTTATAGAGAGAGAACTCAAATTGAATATTGTGTTTAGAGAAAGTGTGTTAAAAGAGTATAAATGGACCAACAGAAGTTGTAATATGGGGATGTTCTACAAAAACAATAAAAAAGTTATATAGTGCAGTATGAAGAATTATGAGGAGGGTTATATAGTAAAATGTATAGATATGGTTTTAAAGAGACGTTGTGAAGCAAGTCATTTTTGTGCTACTCACAGTATAACTCTTTGTTTAACCACAACAAATGGGTTAAACACATAGGTAAAGTCCTGCTCAGGAGGCAAGCTTTGCAGGTCTTAAGTGGATATAGTCGGTGATTTGCGGGGTCGTGTGACAGCCCCTGATGACTGGTGTGCCATCTGTTTCCTGCTCCCACCATCAGTTATCTGCAGCTCCCGAGCATGAGTTTATCTATGTTTTGAAGAACACATAAGTGTTCCCCTGTGAGCAGTGCAAAAATGACATGCTTTAACAAACTAGAGAATGTAATATTTCCCCTACAATGTCCCTTTGAAGGCACAATCTGATCAGTAATAGGGCATTATACGGAATATCAGTAGGTGTTATAGCAATGGGTTATAAGGTCCACTAGGAGGTATTTGGAGATCTTACAAGGAGCAACAAGACAAGTTGTGCAAGAGGTTATATGAAGCAATATGAGTTAGAGAGACATGTTAGAGAGGTTATATGGAGCCAGCAGTATCATTACAATAACCAGTTAAAAGGAACAGCACAATGTGGTAAAGGAAAAAGATTTATGGAACAGTAGCAATTACACTAATATGTGTGTGTATGAAGTTGAAGGAATTATATAGAGATGTTATTTTGAGCATTAGGGAGTTTACATGATAATATATGGACAAATAAGAGAAGTTATATGTGGCAAGCTACACATATGACTGATTTACAGAGTGAAACATATACATACACATTCCTATATAAATATAGAATTATAGATATATATTTGTAGGTAGGTAGATAGATAGATAGATAGATAGATACATTTACAGAGCAAACAGAAAACATATGTTGTGAATTTTAAGTGTATATTACCAAGAGTGGTTATCTGCGTTAATATGATTTGCTGTATCTCACAAAATAATGAGCTATATGAGGCATTTGAAGGAATTATATGATACAGTGATATGTAGCAATAATGCAAATTACATAGAGCTGTTGCATGAGGCAACAGTAATTATATATAAAGAATAAAACATTAATATGTGTCCAAATTGTATACATGAAATAATATTTCGCAATGGGTAAAAAAATATTGTACTAATAAAAATTCAAAACATTTTCTATGAAAAGTTTACACAATATGGTTTCATAATGGAATATTTCTGCTGAAATTACAGGTGGTTTATATGCAAGAACAAAATAAAGCTGCCTTAAGATATTTCAGACTCTTTACTGTGTAGAAATTCCTAGATTGATGAATTTTAGCATATAAAATACAAATGTCACACATGAGAAAATACCAGGTAGATAATAGCATGTATTCAGCACCATGGAGAGAGGCCCTGTGCCATTCTTAATGAATATATATACTGTATGTTATAAATACTGCACAGACACCCATGTATATATGAGAATCTTTTGATATACACATGCACGTATCAGTGATAATGTTTCCTTTTCTATGTGTATGGAAATAAATTGCCTCTTTCTAGGTGTGATATATATCCCTATAAGAACATTGCTATGTAAAGAAAGGAGACTGTGTATTGAATTATTTTTATATGTGTGTGAGAATATATGTACGGGTGAAAGTATATTAGATGCAGGTTTCTTTTCATTTTTACGTGAATAAAACAGCATGTATTAATATGTGTGTGATTAATGTGTGTATATTTTATTAAATGTTTTTTAATGGATGCACATGAATGTGTGTGATGTATGCCCTTGTAAATGTATATATCTTTGTGTGTATTTCAAGTATGTGCAAGTGTGTTTCTTGTGTCCCTATATTATGTATGTGTGTCTACATCTGTATCATTTAGTGTGTGTTCCTATGCAGCGATAGTACAAGGAATAGAGTGTAGAAGCTCCCCGTGTATGTTGGAGCAGGTAAGATTTAAGACAAGGGAGCAGGAAGATAACAGTGATGGTTACTGGGAGACTGGATAGAGGAAGTGGATGGGTAAGAGGAGGGGGTCAGTGAGGGAGCCAGGTGACACTCACCGGGCAATTTCTTACCTTAGTGGTGACAATACACAGACAATCCATGGTACCGGCTGTCACCTCCACCGCTTAACCACATCCAAAATCTCTGCAGGATCTCCCCCCTCCCACCCCTTCTGCTCTCCCCTGTCTATCCCCCCACCCCTATCTAGCTATCTATCTTATCTTAGACGCCTTCTGTCCTTCTCTTGGGTAACTCAGCATGAAAAGAAAAGGGAGAGAGAGGGAGAGGAGGGGAAGAGGGATAGGATGTGTGTAAGAGAGGGAGAAAGAGGGAGAGAGGGAGGAGGAGAGGGAGAGAGAAAGAGGGAGAGAGGGACCAGTTCTTGTGTGTAAGAGAAGGAGAAGCCTGCAGCCTTATGGGTGTTATGCAGGGAAGGAGGGAGGGAGAGTAGAGAAGGGAGGGAGAAGGGAGGTAGAGACAGAGAAAGAGAGAACGGGAAGAAGAAAGAGAGACAGAGAGAGAGAGAGAAGAGGGGGTGGAGAGAGAAGCCCACGCGATGGTGGTTACTCACGAAGACACAGTGACTAAGAGAGGGGGAGAGAGTGAAGGGAAGAGACAGAAAAAGAGAGAACAAAGCATGAGAGACTGAGACCTGAGGAAGAAAAAGAGCTAATGGTGATGGTAGCAGTGTGTGCTAAGTGCAAGGCAGCTAGGGTGTTAGAACAGGAAGGAGGGACACCGAGAGAGAGAGCGAACAGGAAGATAGGAACAGAGAAATAGAGATGGGAAGCAAACAGAATAGCATGCTTGCTTGCCTGTATATAAAATACATGCCTATTAGTATACAGGTATAGTTCCATACTTAATAACCATTAATTACTTGAAATCTTAAAAGATAAATAGAGGATAACTACATTGATTCAATATATAGAAATGTAGACAGAGAAAATGAGTCTTTTTAAGATTTGTTTGCTTTAATGGAATCATACAATATGTATTTGTCACCTTTACCTTCTCTCTGTGAAATCTTTGTGGGGATACCTGTGGATTATGGGTCAGCATCACCTCATAATATTCCTGAATGTCTGCAGAGAGAAAAATATCAATGCTCCCACTCACACACATGAACCATCACGTACAGTTTCCCGGATAATAAACTCAGATCCTTACATTACCCTCTATCTTCTATTCAGTACTCTTATACTTCTGCCCCTCTCATCCATTACCCTCACAAAGCTCCCCCCCATACCCAGCCTCTATATACTGCTCCCCCATACCCAGCCTCTATATACTGCTCCCCTCACACCCAGCCTCTATATACTGCTCCCCCCATACCCAGCCTCTATATACTGCTCCCCTCACACCCAGCCTCTATATACTGCTCCCCTCACACCCAGTTTCTATATACTGCTCCCCCATACCCAGCATCCTTATACTGCTCCCCCATACCCAGCCTCTATATACTGCTCTCCTCACACCCAGCCTCTATATACTGCTCCCCCCATACCCAGCCTCTATATACTGCTCCCCTCACACCCAGCCTCTATATACTGCTCCCCCCATACCCAGCCTCTATATACTGCTCCCCCCCATACCCAGCCTCTATACACTGCTCCCTCCATACCCAGCCTATATACAGGGAGTGCAGAATTATTAGGCAAATGAGTATTTTGACCACATCATCCTCTTTATGCATGTTGTCTTACTCCAAGCTGTATAGGCTCGAAAGCCTACTACCAATTAAGCATATTAGGTGATGTGCATCTCTGTAATGAGAAGGGGTGTGGTCTAATGACATCAACATCCTATATCAGGTGTGCATAATTATTAGGCAACTTCCTTTCCTTTGGCAAAATGGGTCAAAAGAAGGACTTGACAGGCTCAGAAAAGTAAAAAATAGTGAGATATCTTGCAGAGGGATGCAGCACTCTTAAAATTGCAAAGCTTCTGAAGCGTGATCATCGAACAATCAAGCGTTTCATTCAAAATAGTCAACAGGGTCGCAAGAAGCGTGTGGAAAAACCAAGGCGCAAAATAACTGCCCATGAACTGAGAAAAGTCAAGCGTGCAGCTGCCAAGATGCCACTTGCCACCAGTTTGGCCATATTTCAGAGCTGCAACATCACTGGAGTGCCCAAAAGCACAAGGTGTGCAATACTCAGAGACATGGCCAAGGTAAGAAAGGCTGAAAGACGACCACCACTGAACAAGACACACAAGCTGAAACGTCAAGACTGGGCCAAGAAATATCTCAAGACTGATTTTTCTAAGGTTTTATGGACTGATGAAATGAGAGTGAGTCTTGATGGGCCAGATGGATGGGCCCGTGGCTGGATTGGTAAAGGGCAGAGAGATCCAGTCCGACTCAGACGCCAGCAAGGTGGAGGTGGAGTACTGGTTTGGGCTGGTATCATCAAAGATGAGCTTGTGGGGCCTTTTCGGGTTGAGGATGGAGTCAAGCTCAACTCCCAGTCCTACTGCCAGTTTCTGGAAGACACCTTCTTCAAGCAGTGGTACAGGAAGAAGTCTGCATCCTTCAAGAAAAACATGATTTTCATGCAGGACAATGCTCCATCACACGCGTCCAAGTACTCCACAGCGTGGCTGGCAAGAAAGGGTATAAAAGAAGAAAATCTAATGACATGGCCTCCTTGTTCACCTGATCTGAACCCCATTGAGAACCTGTGGTCCATCATCAAATGTGAGATTTACAAGGAGGGAAAACAGTTCACCTCTCTGAACAGTGTCTGGGAGGCTGTGGTTGCTGCTGCACGCAATGTTGATGGTGAACAGATCAAAACACTGACAGAATCCATGGATGGCAGGCTTTTGAGTGTCCTTGCAAAGAAAGGTGGCTATATTGGTCACTGATTTGTTTTTGTTTTGTTTTTGAATGTCAGAAATGTATATTTGTGAATGTTGAGATGTTATATTGGTTTCACTGGTAAAAATAAATAATTGAAATGGGTATATATTTGGTTTTTGTTAAGTTGCCTAATAATTATGCACAGTAATAGTCACCTGCATACACAGATATCCCCCTAAAATAGCTATAACTAAAAACAAACTAAAAACTACTTCCAAAACGATTCAGCTTTGATATTAATGAATTTTTTGGGTTCATTGAGAACATGGTTGTTGTTCAATAATAAAATTAATCCTCAAAAATACAACTTGCCTAATAATTCTGCACTCCCTGTATATATACTGCTCCCCCGTACCCAGCCTCTATATACTGCTCCCCTCACACCCAGCCTCTATATACTGCTCCCCCCATACCCAGCCTCTATTTACTGCTCCACCCATACACAGCCTCTACATACTGCTCCCCCCATACCCAGCCTCTATATACTGCTTCCCTCACACCCAGCCTCTATATACTGCTCCCCCCATACCCAGCCTCTATTTACTGCTCCCCCCATATCCAGCCTCTATATACTGCTTCCCTCACAGCCAGCCTCTATATACTGCTCCCCTCACACCCAGCCTCTATATACTGCTCCCCCCATACCCAGCCTCTATTTACTGCTCCCCCCATACCCAGCCTCTATTTACTGCTCCCCCATACCCAGCCTCTATATACTGCTTCCCTCACACCCAGCCTCTATATACTACTCCCCCCATACCCAGCCTCTATATACTGCTCCCCCCATACTCAGCTAATATATACTGCTCCCCCCATACCCAGCCTCTATATACTGATCCCCCCATACTCCGCTAATATATACTGCTCCCCTCACACCCAGCCTCTATATACTGCTTCCCTCACACTCAGCCTCTATATACTGCTCCCCTCACACCCAGCCTCTATATACTGCTCCCCCCATACCCAGCCTCTATATACTGCTCCCCCATACTCAGCTAATATATACTGCTCCCCTCACATCCAGCCTCTATATGCTGCTCCCCCTATACCCAGCTTATATATAATGCTCCACTCACACCCAGCCTCTATATACTGCTCCCCTCACACCCAGCCTCTATATACTGCTCCCCTCACACACAGCCTCTATATACTGCTCCCTCACACCCAGCCTCTATATACTGCTCCCCTCACACCCAGCCTCTATATGCAGCTCCCCCTATACCCAGCTTATATATAATGCTCCCCTCACACCCAGCCTCTATATACTGCTCCCCTCACACACAGCCTCTATATACTGCTCCCTCACACCCAGCCTCTATATACTGCTCCCTCACACCCAGCCTCTATATACTGTTCCCCTAACACCCAGCCAAAATATAATGCTCCCCTCACACACAGCCTCTATATACTGCTCCCCTCAAACCCAGTATCCTTATACTGCTCCCCTCACACCCACCATCCTTATACTGCTCCCCTCACACCCAGTATTCCTATACTGCTCCCCTCACACCCACCATCCTTATACTGCTCCCCTCACACCCAGTATTCCTATACTGCTCCCCTCACACCCACCATCCTTATACTGCTCCCCTCACACCCAGTATTCCTATACTGCTCCCCTCACACCCAATATCTTTATACTGCTCCCCTCACACCCAGTATCCCTATACTGCTCCCCTCATACCCAATATCTTTATACTGCTCCCCTCACACCCACCATCCTTATACTGCTCCTCTCAAACCCACCATCCTTATATTGCTCCACCCTCACACCCAGCATCCTTATACTGCTCCCCTCAAACCCAGTATCCTTTTACTGCTCCCCTCACACCCACCATCCTTATACTGCTCCCCTCACACCCACCATCCTTATACTGCTCCTCTCAAACCCACCATCCTTATACTGCTTCCCTCACACCCACCATCCTTATACTGCTCCCCTCACACCCAGTATCCTTATACTGCTCCCCTCACACCCACCATCCTTATACTGCTCCTCTCAAACCCACCATCCTTATACTGCTCCCCTCACACCCACCATCCTTATACTGCTCCCCTCACACACAGTATCCTTATACTGCTCCCCTCACACCCAGTATCCTTATACTGCTCCCCCCTCACACCCAGTATCCTTATACTGCTCCCCTCACACCCAGCATCCTTATACTGCTCCCCTCACACCCACCATCCCTATACTGCTCCCCTCACACCCAGTAGCCTTATACTGCTCCCCTCACACCCACCATCCTTACATTGATCCCCTCACACTCACCGTCCTTATACTGCTCCCCTCACACCCACCTTCCTTATACTGCTCCCCTCACACCCAGTATCCTTATGCTGCTCCTCTCACACCCACCATCCTTATACTGCTCCCCTCACACCCACCATCCTTATGTTGTTCCCCTCACACCCACCATCTTTATACTGCTCCCCTCACACCCAGTATCCTTATATTGCTCCCCTCACACCCACCATCCTTATACTGCTCCACTCACACCCACTATCCTTAAACTGCTCCCCTCACACCCAGTATCCTTATACTGCTCCCCCCTCACACCCACCATCCATATACTGCTCCCCTCACACAAAGCCTCTATATACTGCTCCCCCCCATGCACAGCCTCTATATATTGCTCCCCTCACACCCACCATCTTTATACTGCTCCCCTCACACCCAGCATCCTTATACTGCTCCCCTCACAACCACCATCCTTATACTGCTCCCCCCCCTCCCACCCAGTATCCTTATACTGCTCCCCTCACACAAAGCCTCTATATACTGCTCCCCCATACACAGCCTCTATATACTGCTCCCCTCACACCCACCATCCTTATACTGCTCCCCTCACACCCACCATTCTTATACTGCTCCCCTCACACCCAGCATCCCTATACTACTCCCCCTCACACCCACCATCCTTATACTGCTCCCCCTCATACCCACCATCCTTATACTGCTCCCCTCATACCCACCATCCTTATACTGCTCCCCTCACACCCAGCATCCTTATACTGCTCCCCTCACACCCACTATCCTTATACTGCTCCCCTCACACCCAGTATCCTCATACTGCTCCCCTCACACCCAGTATCCTTATACTGCTCCCCTCACACCCACCATCCTTATACTGCTCCCCTCACACCCACCATCCTTATACTGCTCCTCTGAAACCCACCATCCTTATACTGCTTCCCTCACACCCACCATCCTTATACTGCTCCCCTCACACCCACCATCCTTATACTGCTCCCCTCACACCCAGTATCCTTATACTGCTCCCCTCACACCCACCATCCTTATACTGCTCCCCTCACACCCAGTATCCTTATACTGCTCCCCCCTCACACCCAGTATCCTTATACTGCTCCCCTCACACCCAGCATCCTTATACTGCTCCCCTCACACCCACCATCCCTATACTGCTCCCCTCACACCCAGTAGCCTTATACTGCTCCCCTCACACCCACCATCCTTATACTGCTCCTCTCAAACCCACCATCCTTATATTGCTCCCCTCACACCCAGCATTCCTATACTGCTCCCCCTCACACCCACCATCCTTATACTGCTCCCCCTCACACCCACCATCCTTATACTGCTCCCCTCACACCCACTATCCTTATACTGCTCCCCTCACACCCAGTATCCTTATACTGCTCCCCTCACACCCACTATCCTTATACATCTCCTCTCAAACCCACCATCCTTATACTGCTTCCCTCACACCCACCATCCTTATACTGCTCCCCTCACACCCACCATCCTTATACTGCTCCCCTCACACACAGTATCCTTATACTGCTCCCCTCACACCCACCATCCTTATACTGCTCCCCTCACACCCAGTATCCTTATACTGCTCCCCCCTCACACCCACCATCCTTATACTGCTCCCCTCACACACAGTATCCTTATACTGCTCCCCTCACACCCACCATCCTTATACTGCTCCCCTCCCACCCAGTATCCTTATACTGCTCCCCTCACACAAAGCCTCTATATACTGCTCCCCCATACACAGCCTCTATATACTGCTCCCCTCACACCCACCATCCTTATACTGCTCCCCTCACACCCACCATTCTTATACTGCTCCCCTCACACCCAGCATCCCTATACTACTCCCCCTCACACCCACCATCCTTATACTGCTCCCCCTCATACCCACCATCCTTATACTGCTCCCCTCATACCCACCATCCTTATACTGCTCCCCTCACACCCAGCATCCTTATACTGCTCCCCTCACACCCACTATCCTTATACTGCTCCCCTCACACCCAGTATCCTCATACTGCTCCCCTCACACCCAGTATCCTTATACTGCTCCCCTCACACCCACCATCCTTATACTGCTCCCCTCACACCCACCATCCTTATACTGCTCCTCTGAAACCCACCATCCTTATACTGCTTCCCTCACACCCACCATCCTTATACTGCTCCCCTCACACCCACCATCCTTATACTGCTCCCCTCACACCCAGTATCCTTATACTGCTCCCCTCACACCCACCATCCTTATACTGCTCCCCTCACACCCAGTATCCTTATACTGCTCCCCCCCTCACACCCAGTATCCTTATACTGCTCCCCTCACACCCAGCATCCTTATACTGCTCCCCTCACACCCACCATCCCTATACTGCTCCCCTCACACCCAGTAGCCTTATACTGCTCCCCTCACACCCACCATCCTTATACTGCTCCTCTCAAACCCACCATCCTTATATTGCTCCCCTCACACCCAGCATTCCTATACTGCTCCCCCCTCACACCCACCATCCTTATACTGCTCCCCCTCACACCCACCATCCTTATACTGCTCCCCTCACACCCACTATCCTTATACTGCTCCCCTCACACCCAGTATCCTTATACTGCTCCCCTCACACCCACTATCCTTATACTGCTCCTCTCAAACCCACCATCCTTATACTGCTTCCCTCACACCCACCATCCTTATACTGCTCCCCTCACACCCACCATCCTTATACTGCTCCCCTCACACACAGTATCCTTATACTGCTCCCCTCACACCCACCATCCTTATACTGCTCCCCTCACACCCAGTATCCTTATACTGCTCCCCCCTCACACCCAGTATCCTTATACTGCTCCCCTCACACCCAGCATCCTTATACTGCTCCCCTCACACCCACCATCCCTATACTGCTCCCCTCACATCCAGTAGCCTTATACTGCTCCCCTCACACCCACCATCCTTACATTGATCCCCTCACACCCACCGTCCTTATACTGCTCCCCTCACACCCAGTATCCTTATATTGCTCCCCTCACACCCACCATCTTTATACTGCTCCCCTCACACCCAGTATCCTTATATTGCTCCCCTCACACCCACCATCCTTATACTGCTCCCCTCACACCCACTATCCTTATACTGCTCCCCTCACACCCAGTATCCTTATACTGCTCCCCCCTCACACCCACCATCCTTATACTGCTCCCCCCATGCACAGCCTCTATATACTGCTCCCCCCTCCCACCCAGTATCCTTATACTGCTCCCCTCACACAAAGCCTCTATATACTGCTCCCCCCATACACAGCCTCTATATACTGCTCCCCTCACACCCACCATCCTTATACTGCTCCCCTCACACCCACCATCCTTATACTGCTCCCCTCACACCCAGCATCCCTATACTGCTCCCCCTCACACCCACCATCCTTATACTGCTCCCCCTCACACCCACCATCCTTATACTGCTCCCCTCATACCCACCATCCTTATACTGCTCCCCTCACACCCAGCATCTTTATACTGCTCCCCCTCACACCGACCATCCTTATACTGCTCCCCTCACACCCACCATCCTTATACTGCTCCCCTCACACCCAGTATCCTTATACTGCTCCCCTCACACCCACCATCCTTCCCCTCACACCCACCATCCTTATACTGCTCCCCCTCACACCCACCATCCTTATACTGCTCCCCTCACACCCACCATCCTTATACTGCTCCCCTCACACCCACCATCCTTATACTGCTCTCCTCACACCCAGCATCCTTATACTGCTCCCCTCACACCCAGTATCCTTATACTGCTCCCCTCACACCCAGCATCCTTATACTGCTCCCCTCACACCCACCATCCTTATACTGCTCTCCTCACACCCACCATCCTTATACTGCTCTCCTCACACCCAGTATCCTTATACTGCTCCTCTCAAACCCACCATCCTTATACTGCTTCCCTCACACCCACCATCCTTATACTGCTCCCCTCACACCCACCATCCTTATACTGCTCCCCTCACACCCAGTATCCTTATACTGCTCCCCTCACACCCACCATCCTTATACTGCTCCCCTCACACCCAGTATCCTTATACTGCTCCCCCCTCACACCCAGTATCCTTATACTGCTCCCCTCACACCCAGCATCCTTATACTGCTCCCCTCACACTCACCATCCCTATACTGCTCCCCTCACACCCAGTAGTCTTATACTGCTCCCCTCACACCCACCATCCTTATACTGCTCCCCTCACACCCTCCATCCTTATACTGCTCCCCTCACACCCACCATCTTTATACTGCTCCCCTCACACCCACCATCCTTACATTGATCCCCTCACACCCACCGTCCTTATACTGCTCCCCTCACACCCACCTTCCTTATACAGCACCCCTCACACCCAGTATCCTTATACTGCTCCTCTCACACCCACCATCCTTATACTGCTCCCCTCACACCCACCATCCTTATGCTGCTCCCCTCACACCCAACATCTTTATACTGCTCCCCTCACACCCAGTATCCTTATATTGCTCCCCTCACACCCACCATCCTTATACTGCTCCCCTCACACCCACTATCCTTATACTGCTCCCCTCACACCCAGTATCCTTATACTGCTCCCCCCTCACACCCACCATCCTTATACTGCTCCCCTCACACAAAGCCTCTATATACTGCTCCCCCCATACACAGCCTCTATATACTGCTCCCCTCACACCCACCATCTTTATACTGCTCCCCTCACACCCAGCATCCTTATACTGCTCCCCTCACAACCACCATCCTTATACTGCTCCCCTCACACCCACCATCCTTATACTGCTTCCCCTTCCCACCCAGTATTCTTATACTGCTCCCCCCATACACAGCCTCTATATACTGCTCCCCTCATACCCACCATCCTTATAATGCTCCCCTCACACCCACCATCCTTATACTGCTCCCCTCACACCCACCATCCTTATACTGCTCCCCTCACACCCAGCATCCCTGTACTGCTCCCCCTCACACCCACCATCCTTATACTGCTCCCCCTCACACCCACCATCCTTATACTGCTCCCCTCACACCCACCATCCTTATACTGCTCCCCTCACACCCACCATCCTTATACTGCTCCCCCTCACACCCACCATCCTTATACTGCTCCCCCTCACACCCACCATCCTTATACTGCTCCCCTCACACCCAGTATCCTTATACTGCTCCCCTCACACCCAGTATCCTTATACTGCTCCCCTCACACTCAGTATCCTTATACTGCTCCCCTCACACCCACCATCCTTATACTGCTCCCCTCACACCCACCATCCTTATACTGCTCCCCCTCACACCCACCATCCTTATACTGCTCCCCTCACACCCACCATCCTTATACTGCTCCCCTCACACCCACCATCCTTATACTGCTCTCCTCACACCCAGCATCCTTATACTGCTCCCCCTCACACCCACCATCCTTATACTGCTCTCCTCACACCCAGTATCCTTATACTGCTCCCCTCACACCCACCATCCTTATAATTAACCCCTTATATGCAGCATTCTTATACTGTATACTTGTACCCAGCATCCTAACACTGCTCCTTTCATATACAGCATTCTTATACTGTACCCCTGTACCCAGCATAATAACACCTTGCTTCTCGCACCCAACATCCCTATACTGCTTCTCTCACCCCCATCTTCCATATAGCACACACTTATATGCTGAGCTGTAATATATTTTGCCCCTCAACTCATTACACTGATATATATCATACCTGCTCCTCCCTTACATGCATACTTGTTGCCCTAACTTTATAATTTCAGTGTAACACTTTTTAAATTGCTCCTTTCTTTTATTGCCTTTGCCTTGCTCAGTGCTCTTCATCAGTGTGCTTTCCATTACACTAACAATGCATTCCAGACACCTATTTGTACCCACAACCCAGGTCTCTGAAACAGCCCCTCTTTGCCTTCTTTTTTCATTCTCTGCCCAATAAAATCACAATACCCCCCCCCCCCCCTCAATTTATATAGCTACACTCTCAGCCCTCTAGTATTTGTTTTGCCCCAACACTTCAAGCTCTTACCAAGGAGAGCCTGAAATAGATTGCTCTGGAAGATGCTGATGAGAGTTTCTGCTTTGGCATGTAGATTGTTCTCTAGTCTCAATGTGTGCTCCATGAGTTGTAGCACAGTCTGCGTGTCTGTGAGGAGAAAATGTCCTTAGTAAATATCCCCTGAGAAAAACCTTATTACTAATCTCATCATTTCTATGGGACAAACGTATATACTGTAGCATATCATATCCCTTACACTGGATGTTAATTGCGGGGGAAGGATTAGGATTTTTTGGGTGCTACATTTGAAAGGTAGGTTAGGTGCTATAGGGTGGACAGGGGAAGGGCAGGAGGCCTCTTTTAGGTACCTTGTTTTTTAGCTGGCATCTCTTCGCTCTGGGGACACTCTTTAATCTCCTAATCTCTCAGTAACATCTGGTATACTAAGCGCATTAAATGGGGATTGTAGTCCTGTAGAATTCTGGGTATTGTGGTCCACTTGTGTGACCTTCTGACTGTAGGTCAGGAGGGAGGGGAGAAAATGTATCCAGGGTTACGGGTTTATAATTGAGAACAACAGCTATATTCATTTGTCCTATAAAATTGAGTGTGCAGTAACAAGATTTTTTTGGGTTGGGCAAAACATGGTATTAAAGAAAAAGAAAAAATGGACTGGTAAATAAGAATATTATGTTTCTTCTAGTTTTCCTTTACTTCTTGATTGCTTACATTTTTCTCACAATTAAAGGACCAGTAAATACAGTAGAGGGGCAAAATATATTACAGCTCAGCATATAAGTGTGTGCTATATGGAAGATGGGGGTGAGAGAAGCAGTATAGGGATGTTGGGTGCGAGAAGCAATTTGTTTTGTTCGTTTGGTATCCTTTGTTGAAAAGGATACCTAGGTAGGCTCAGGAGCTGCTGGTTGGTGGCTGCACATATATGAATCATGTTATTGGTTCATTCAATGCGTTAAGTTAGCTCCCAGCAGTACATTGCTGCTTCATCCACAGAAGATACCAAGAGAATGAAGCAAATTAGATATCACAAAATAAACATTTTGGGTTACATATCCCTTTAAGTGTAAGCGGATTTCATGTTTATCTCTAAACCATCTCTGCTAGATCACTCTTCCATGAATCTACCACTTTCAATAATTTTATACTTCCCTTATCCCTTAGCAAGTGACTTTCTAGGTTTAGAACATGATCTCTTTTTCACTCCTCTTTCTTTACACTATGTTTTTATTCAGAGGGATATATTGCACAGAAACTATTATTTTTTTGTGAAACTTAAAAACAAACAAAAAATACAGCGCTGAAAAGGCAACCAGGAATCAAACAGTATAGGATAAATATAATGCTTAATATATAAAAAGAAGCACAAATGGATATTAGTAGATACCACTATTAGCCTTTAAAAATGTGTGTATAAAAAATATATATGTATTAAAAAATGTCCATGAATTAGAATAGGACAAACAGAGTCATAGTCACCAATGTGGTATAATGCTTTAAGGAAAGCTCCAATTCTGAGAGAATGATATCCAAAAGGAACTTGCTAGTAGATATGTCTGATCAATTGCAGTACTGTATTTTCCAATAACAATATTATCCAATGGACTTATCCCTGGGTGCTGCTTGAATTAGGAAACAAGTTGCTGCTGTTTCATAAAATGGAACAAACTCTGGGGGAAAAACAAAAGCGCAACCCAGATTCAAGGAAGTAAAACAAAATTTATTAAAACACAGTGTGCTATATTGCACTTACAAAGATTTGACTTTTGAAAGACTGGACTTGCAGTGGATCCTGAGCTGTCAGTGAAGCTGTTTATGGCCAGGATATCTCTGATGTGCCTGTTTTTACCTGCAATCTTGTAAGTGCAATATAGCACACTGTGTTTTAATAAATTTTGTTTTACTTCCTTGAATTTGGGTTGTGCTTGTGTTTTTTCCCCAGAGTTTATTTTTTTGTGTTTCATCTAAAGTAATGCATTTCAAAATATATTACTTTAACCCTTTGATGACAGGGTTAATTTGTCTACATCGGGTCAATGTAAACAAATTGAAATCCTGCGATCGTGTATGCAATCGCAAGATTTCAATGATGGGATCGGGTCAGGGGGCGTCCCTGTGGCGCTAGGCACGCCCTCCAGACCGCGATCACATCATGGAAGCGCCCTTGGCTTTAGGACAGCCAACGGTTATGACGTTCTATTTCGTCCTAACGGCACTAAAGCCCAGTGTAATTATGACGGAATAGAACGGCATAACTGCATTAAAAGGTTAAAGTAGGCTATATATCTGTGCTTCATAAACACATTTCTTCTTCTCAAGGTTACAAGTCCATCTCTAGAGATCTTAATGTTCCTGTGTCCACTGTGCGCAACATTGTGAAGAAGTTTACAGTCCATGGCATTGTAGCTAATCTCCCTAGATGTGGACAAAAGAGAAAAATTGATCATAGATTGCAATGAAGGATTGTTCGAATGGTGGATAAAGAACCTCAATTAACTTCCAGACAAATTCAAGCTGACCTTCAGGCACAGGGTACAAATATGTCGGCTTGCACTATATGTTGCCATCTGAATGAAAAGGGACGCTATATTAGGAGACCCAGAAGGACCTCACTGCTGACACAGAAACATAAAAAAGCCAAAACTTACCTGAGGAAGCCAAACTCCTTGTGGGAGAATGTGCTGTGGACAGATGAAACAGAATTACAGCTTTTTGGTAAAGCCCATAATTCTACTGTTTTCAGAAAAAGTAATGAGGCTTTTAAAGAAAAGAATACAGTCCCTACAGTCACTGATGTTTTGGAGTTGCTTTGCTGCTTCATGCACTGGATATCTTGACTGTGTGCATGGCATTATGAAATCTGAAGACTAACAAAGAATTATGTGGTGCAATGTAGGGCACAGTGTCAAAAGGTTGGGTCTCCGTCAGAGGTCATGGGTCTTACAACAGGTCAATGACCCCAAGCTCACGTCAAAAAGCACCCAGAAATGGTTTAAGACAAAGCACCGGAGGGTACTGAACTTGCCAGCAATGAGTCCAGATCTCAATCCCATAGAGCACCTGTGGAGAAGCAGTTGGGAAAAGGAACCCTTTCAATCTGAGAGACCTGGAGTTGGCGAAAGAGAAGAGTTGTCCAAAATTCCAGTAGAGAGGTGTAAGAAACTCATTGATGGTTACAGGAAGCGATTGATGTGTTTTTTCCAAGGGGTGTGCTACCAAATATTAAATTGAGGGTACCAATAATTTTGTCCGGTCCCTTTTCGGAGTTGTGTGGAATGTGTCAGATTTTTGGCTTTTTTTTCCACTTTTTTGTGTCATACCAATACAAACAAAAGAAATAAACATGAGAATGCCTAAACATTTGTAATTGCAATTTTCTGGGCGAAGTTGTGCATTATCTGACAGAAATGCAGGGGTGCCAATATTTTTGTTCTTCTTATTTTTAAATGGAAAGTTCTACATATATTTGTAAATATATATAGTATGTATGTATGTATGTATGTATGTGTGTGTGTGTATATATATATATATATATATATATATATATATATATATATATATATATATATACACACACACATATTTTTATAGATATATAGGTATAGAGATATCTTTTAAAAAAAATAATAATAATATATACATATATAATTAGATATTTTCAAATGAAAAGAACATTTTCTTCTATGTGAAGAATATAGGAATGTAAAGTATTCCTAATGCACCTTTTGGCTTTAGCACAGTTGATCTAGTACAATTTCAGGTTAACTAAGGGATAACTAATAGGCATTTCTTCAGCGCGCCCCATAAAAGTGTAAGGAGAGAACGAGTTAGCGAGGTCACGATGTCCAAAGTTTTGAAGTTAGCAAGCGTGAGTCTTTCGCTCTCTCGCTAACTTTTTACTTTCAACTTGTAATATGCGAGTTAATATGACCATTCTTATTTTTTACAGTGGGGAGTGGGGAAAAAAATATTGCACCATTTGTAAACTGGCGCATTCAATTAATTAAATGTTAATTTCAGAAGGTACCTGCTACAGTGTTAGGATTTGTATATAGATATTTAACACACAAAAAAAGAAAACTGTTTCATGTTGCTTTAAGATTAATAAGTAGTCATCTTACTAAGGGCAAGATTGTGGCTTCTATATATTATAAACAATTCCAACATATGACTGCCATCTTGGTACAGGCACTTTACTATAATAGACTGTAAGTTTTATATAGTCGTAGAAAATCCATAATTTTCTAAATTACATGTAAAGGGGTAAAATCAATATATGTTGCAAAGTAGTTTTACTATACATAACTAAACATTTTATATTAAATGTGTTTACTGTCTCTCTTTTTACTTTTCTATTTGAGGTGCATTGATTTCTTCCTTTGTTTTACATAGCATACTTTCACTTTACACTTTTTTTCAGTTTTAATATTTCTGCACAGTCTCAGTTAAAACATTAAAACAAAAAATATTATGATTATATGCTTACTCAAGTCCTTATAATATATATATATATATATATAATGATATATATATATATATATATATATATTTGTGTTTGTTATTATATAATGTTTACTCTGTTATCTCATAAGGGATTAAAGACCCTAGCTGGGAGTTCCTGGTGTAATTAACATAACATTGTACCTTAAATAGTAAATAACACACAAGACCAACTGTGACAAATTCTGGCTACCCTAACTGGGTAGCTCCGCCAAAGGATCCTCCCTATACCTAAAACCTGCTGATATGTAGCGGAGAAAGTAATTCTAGCAGAACCCACCTAAATAACTAGACAGACTAGCATTCAGGTGAAAATACAAAGTACAATTTATTGGTAAAAACACACAACATTTATACACAAACTCATCTTGATAAGAGCTTTATCGGCCCCTCAAATCTCCCGTCATTCCTGCCCCTCCAGACAGGCTGGCGCCTCCATAGAGCCCCATGTCCTTCCAGTGTCCAGCGGTACATGAATGGTGTGTTCGAGGTGATACCGGGGGAGCGGTGGCACTTCCAGGGTGTCGTTGGAAAGCCCTTGGTCCCTAGCTGCTACAGTCCAAAAAGCGACATAATTCATGGCTGGTGGCCAGGGCTGTGGACGACCAAACGTACACCGGGAAAGTCCCTGGGAGGACAGTGTTAAATAGGGATCCGGGACCCCCTGGTTCCCAAGGGAGCTTTTCTTCCGTCAATCACCCTGCCTCTTGCCCTTACCACGAATTGCCAATCCCAAAAAGAGCGAAGCTCTGGGACAAGGAGCCGCTGGAGTGACCTTGGTTAAAGGACACCAGAATCCCAGCTGTCGCGGCCAACCGGCAGTTCCATGGGCCCGGCTGGCCGAAGAGGGATGTGGCAGTCAGAGACCAGCTCTTCCAAGATGAGGTTCAAACACAAAAATACAACAAAGGGAAGGTCTGGGAGATTGTGAATGCTCCCAATCGCTAAAATTCATGGGGAAAGACAAGGGGGTAGGTGGTAGAGGTTTAACCCTTGCAGCCCGGTATCCGTGACAGCAAGTATAAAGGAAAAGACCATGACAGGTTGTGTTTATTCAACATCACAAACATAACTGACTTAAATGAGGATGGCGGCAAAAAGATTGAAGTAATAAGACATGCTGGCACACTGTGTACAATCCACAAGAGCAGCAGCAATAGAAGGCAGTCTTTGAAGAAAGGTAAACAAATACTCACTGAAGCAGAGGAACAAAAGACCAAAGGAGCATCAGCAGACCAGAGTAGGTCAGACAGGAAGTGAGTAGGGATGGGCGAATGTATTTATATTCAAATTTGAAGAACGAATATTCTTAAAAAATCTGTAATCAAATGCTATTTACAGCTTTCGAATGTCACTTTCGATTTTGAATGTTCATAATTAGATTGAATGTCCATATTCGAAATTTCGTATGTAACATTCGATTTAACAAAAACTATACAGAAGTTCAATAGTTCATGTGGTAGGGAATTTAGTAAATTGATACATAATAGATACAAATATATCAATTTGAATGTTTCTATTTGAATATTGCATAATTTTAAATATTACATTTAAAGAAAGCATTAGTTATACTATTACAAATATATCCATTCAAATTTTTCAAATTCGAATATTGCATAATTCGAATTAAATTATTACAAAAATTTGAACCGAAGAGTACATTTAAAGAAAGCATTAGAACTACTATTACATTAAACAAATGTTAGAATGTTGTACAAACATTTGAAATTTGATTCGAACGACCAAATGTGTTAAAATTTGTTTAATTTTTCAAATGTTGCGAAACATTCACTCATCCCTAGAAGTGAGCAGTACTACACAGACAGAATTAGTACTGAGGGTATTCAGGAGAGTGGTCAGGCAGGCAGAGGTCAGCAACTTACAGGCATCCTAGTACAGAGGATATCCAGCAGAGTGGTCAGACAGGCAGATGTCGGTAACTTTATAGGCAACTCCTAGAGTGGTCAGGCAAGCAGAGATCAGCAACTTACAGGCATCCTAGTACAGAGGAAATCCAGCAGAGTGGTCGGACAGGCAGGGGTCAGCAACTTACAGGCAGATCCTAGTACAGAGGATATCCAGGAAAGTGGTCAGGCAGGCAGAGGTTAGTAACTTTACAGGCAGGTCCTAGAGTGGTAAGGCAGGCAAAGGTCAGCAACTTTCAGGCAGGTTTAGTATTGAGGGTATTCAGGAGGTCGGACAGATAAGCAGAGATTAGCAACAAGCCAGATAGCAGAACAAAGAGAGCACCCAGGGAAACATAACCGACTCCAACAAACAGGCACCAAAGATCAGACATGCCGAGACTAAAAGGGCCGACTGATGTCATCAGGAGCAGCCAACACAGAGAGGCAGACATCACGTTGCAGGGCAACACAATGCTAACAGCCGAAGGTTGCACAGAGCGGAGGAGTTCTGGACAACTGCATCAGTTTTGGCGAAGACAGGCTTCGTGACACGTCCCGTATTTTCAAGCATGTCCATGTCGTATTTTCATGCATATCCGAAAAGAAATTCAAGTAAAGTATGCGGGCCAATATATGAATGAGTCACAGTGAATTTTCAAGCAGTATTTTCAAGAAGCATTTGGAGAACTCAGGCAATAGAATTGTGGTTGTTCTTATTTCTGTGGTTTTCAGATATTTAAGCATTTTCTTTTTTTTTACTATTTTTTTTTATGTAACTTAACGTACTAAGCTGAATTTATTTATTTTTTGTTTACAGGCAGGTCCTAGAGTGTTTTTTTTTTTAACTTTTTTTCTTTTTACCCCAGATCCCCACCTTATGATTACCTTTCCAACGGTGGGTCTTGGGGGTCTGTAGCTGCTTAGATGCCTGAGATACAGGCTACTAAGCAGCATGCCCCCTTTCACTATCTTGTCCATTGTATTTTTTAAATAAAGTTGCGCAGTGACGATTGCTCTCAAGGTAGGTGAGTGCTAGCAACGGCTCTGAGCCGTCGTTAGCACTCAAGGGGCTAAGGGATCCTGTGTGCTCTTAAGAGATTAATTTGGTAAATTAAGTTTATTATAATAGACCATCCCAAGTACAATCACTGTAAAATTTTATGTAAAAAATTACTTACATTTGTTAAAAATACCATTGTATATCTTATCTGGCATGATTGTTCCTAATCTTTCCCTCCACCCCTTAGAATTTCAATCTAGTAGTCTAGTGACATATGGAGTGGTCCCATCCGCTCTTTATATCAGAATTGTTGTGAGAGATGTCTTACACTGCGCATACACAGACCTTACATGTGTCGTCATCCAAATGGATTGTGCTGCGAAACGCATGAGCATAAGTGCTGCTGGATGAGCTCCTATTCATTTTAATGAGCCGTATGGCTAACAATGTGATTGGTTGGAAGCGCACTTGCGAATATGCGATCAGTAGGGTTTTTTTCCCACTTTTTTTTCTCAATGTTTTTTGCACCATTGACTTCTATGGGGGAATAAGTAGTCGCAAAAACAGTTTACTTTCAACTTGTAATACGAGCGCTACCCAATGCGCACAAAAAGCTTCTAGCGGAGTTAACATTACATAACGCTCCACTGTCCCTAAGTAGGGAGAGGTGAATGAGAGGTGAATGAACGGAGGCTGTGGGTGACCTGGTTCCTAAATACCTGCCCTCTACTACCGTACCATACACTTTACACAAAATTTAGTGTTCAGTGTCCTTCCAAATAATATCATCAGAATTTTAATTTATAATTGCAATATCATGTATGGACATTAAAAATTTTAATATTTAAATTATGAATTGTACACTTGTAATCAATTGATATTATTGGTTAAGTAAAAAAAACAAACAAACTTGCATTCAAAAACATTAGACAGTCAAGATCAATATTGAATTAATTAGCTGCTGTGTTTTAGTTTGCTTAGGCTGCATATATTTTGCTTCAGTGAAGATCTGCTAAAAAAATTGCGAGAAGCCCCTCAAGAAGGCTGCAATATGCTTGTTTCCTTTAGTTTTTCATTTGGTTTGTGTTGCGTTTTGCAATTATACTCTTTATGAGACATAAAAACACAGAATTTTCCATATAGGTTGCATTTGTCTGTAAATGAACAGCCTTTTAACAAAAAAGCAAACTATAGCATGTGTAAAAAAAATGTAGCTGATTCTTTCATGCGGTTAAAACTATTACTTTTAAAGGTGGGAAAATATTTTTTTGCAGATAGGAAAAGCTTAAAATTGACGCTATTAATTAAAGGGACACTGAACCCAAATTGTTTCTTTCATGATTCAGATAGATGGAATAGATAAATAGAGGCGCTGGTCTTCAATATTATGGTGCACACTGAAGAAAGAAAACTTGACTTGTGATTTGCAGAAGTTAACAACAAAATAATGTGCAGTATGTGCAGTATACTCACTTTTCCCATGATGTGCTTTAGTATCTATAAACAATGGAAATTGCACTGCAGGTGATTGTATCTTTAAATTGATATAAAGTGCAGTATACTCACTCCGAGTAATTCGGAATCCGGCTCCTCAAAGATAGTTGGTAACTTTAGAATACTTCCAAAAAAGGCAGCAAAAATACTTGTTGTATCAAACAAATATTTATTAAAACGTATTAAAAAGCTCTTTTTCAGCTTGGCTCTACGCATTTCAACGACTAAGTCGTCTTTTTCAAGAGCAGTAAAAAACAATTGGAAGTGCACTAAGAGGGGAGTATTGTGCTCTATTCTAGTCATTCTGTACATTGTGTTACCAACATCTAACATATCTGTATAGTTTTTGTAATTATTTTGTATGATTCAGATAGAGCATGCAATTTTAAGCAACTTTCTAATTTACTCCTATTATAAATTTTCTTCTGTCCAATTAGCAAGGACAACCCAGGTTGTTCACCAAAAATGGACCGGCATCTAAACTTACATTCTTGCTTTTCAAATAAACATACCAAGAGAATTAAGAAAATTTGATAATAGGAATAAATTAGAAAGTTGCTTAGAATTGCATGCTCTATCTGAATCACAAAAGAAAAAAGTTGGGTTCTGTGTCCCTTTAACAATCAATCAATGTCCTTGTTTGTTGATTAATTCCTGTGAGTCAATAAGTATGTAAGCTTCACTTTTGTTTTTGACAATTCTGACCCTATTCATTTTTTATATGCTGCTGCTGGCTTGTTGCAGTAGCACTAGTACCCACTTTCACTTTATTTAGGTTGAATCTGCTGTCCAGCTGCTCCTCTGCAGACATTACCCGTTGGGGACTAAGTAATTTTTTACCAGTACCCCATGACAAAATAATAGATGACACACATTAGAGGTGGACGGAAGTTCCTGTTTTCTGTATATGTTGCAGTTTACTTTATGGCTGTGGTTTTAAAAAAATTTGGACTGAGTTTATGGTGTTAACTGTACCATTTAACCACACTTGTCATTCCTGATACTCTCCAGTTGGAGTCAGATTTTGACTTTTTGAGTGTTAAAAGTAATCTCTCTCCAGCAGAGAAGAAAGCTCTTGGGTTATTACTTGAGAATGATTAATTCGTCATAAGCAATTCTGACAAAGGAGTACTGATTGTGGACCTCAATAAGTCTGATTATTTAACAGAGGCAGAGCAATAGTTGATTGACTGTAAAACCTATAAGTTATTGTCTTTTGATCCAACTCAAAAGTTCAAGAGAGCATTGGTTAGATTACTTGAACAAGCAGTCTATCTTGGCATCCGCACTAAAGAACTGGTTAATATGTTGCTACAACCACATTTGTTGCATCTAGAGGTAAGAATTTTTTTTAGCTATTTGAGAGATTTGGAACATTGTATGAATATCTTCTGAGATTTTTATTGGAAACCAGATTCTCGCTGGGCAGTGGTATGTATATATATATATATATATATATATATATATATATATATATATATATATATATATATATATATATTGTATCCATTTTATTCTTAAAGTAACATGAAACCCCAAATTTTTCTTTCATGATTCATATAGAGCATGCAATTTTAAACAACATTCTAATTTACTTCTATTATCAATTTTTCTTTGTTTTCTTGTGAAAAAGCAGGAACATATGCTTAGAAGCACTTTATGGCAGCTGTTTTGCAAGAATCTTATCCATTTGCAAGAGCACTAGATGGCAGCACTATTTCCTGCCACGTAGTGCTCCATATGCCTACCTAGGTATCTCTTCAACACAGAAGATCATGGGGACAAATCAAATTTGATAATAGAAGTAAATTGGTAACTTTTTTAAATGGTAAGCTCTGTCTGAATCACAAAATATTTTTTTTTAGTTTCATATCCTCTTGGTTTGAGCATTGAAGCAATACCATTTTTTTGGGATAGAGAGACAAGTTTTAATGATAAAGTAAAGATTTTTTTTTTTTTAATTTTTTTTTTAAATTTTTTGGGAGGTCTTCCCGACCCATAATTATTTTATGTTCAACAATAAACTTTATATTCAGTGTTGTGTCATGGCGATGGGGGCAAAATTTGCTCCTTCGTTTGCCAATTTCATTATGGGTTGGTGGGAACTCCAATACCTGTGTTCTACTTAAAACTACTTTTATTAGTAATATTGTTATGTAAATGAGATTTATTTTATGTAAGTGGCAAGAGTCAATGAGCTAGTGACGTATGGGATATACATTCCTACCAGGAGGGGGCAAAGTTTCCCAAACCTTAAAATGCCTATAAAGACACCTCCCACTTAACTCATACTTCAGTTTTACAAACTTTGCCTTCGTTGGAGGATGGTGAAGCAAGTCGTGCTTGATTTCTTCTGTGAAAGGCGCTTCTAAGCATTTTAAAGCCCAGTTCCTCTCAAAGTACAGTGTTTGTCTGAGAGATGTGAAGGGAGTATTGCCTAATGATACCATGTTTTCGCCTATGGGAAATCTATTCTAAGGCTCTCTGTAAATTCGGTTGTGGGGATTCATCTACATTATACTCCTCTACCATTACCTCTGCTCATATGTTTCAGTACTGGTTTGGCTGTCTGCTAAATGTAGATGGGTGTCTTCAGTTAAGTATATATATTTTGTTAAGACACTCTCAGCTATGTTTGGCACTTTATATTTTGAAAGTTTTAAATATATATTGCATATATTTGCTATGAGTCAGGTCTATGTTTATTTCCCTTTGCAGTCTAAAAGTTTCAGCATGGAAAATTATGTTTGGGGGAAATTTTAGTATATTTTTTACTTACCTGAGGTTTCAGCTAATCTGAATGAATCCTCCTTCTTTGGGACAATGAACAGATTTGAATAAAAACTCAAACCCTGTTCCTGTAGAGGAACTGGAACAATCACCCCTGAAAGCTCTAGGTCTGAAACACACTTCTAGTTTTAGCTGGTCTGTTTTTTCGAATTTTCACAGGCAAATTAGGCTCGTGATGGCACAAAATACTTCTATTTACTGCATCATTTTTGGCGCAAAGGTTGTGTTTGTTGTGACGCGAGTCACGTCATTTCTTGCGTCTTTGTTGCCGCAAATTTTTTGCCTGTTATAACGCGAATTGTGTCATTTCCAGTTAACCTTGGAGCCAAAAGTTTTTTCTCAACATTTGCTTCATCTTTGTTGGCATCATTTTTGGCGCCAAAAATGTTGTTATATTAAACCTTTCCCTCTTTTGCTCTCTGCTTTAATTTGTTACAGTGCTATGATATTTGCTTTTCATATAAGCATTTCTTCCCATTCCTGAAACTGCTATTTTGAGGAAATTGGATATTTTGTTTAAATTTTATTTTTTATTTTTTTGTTACATTTTTCAAGATGTCTCAAACTGATCCTGCCTCTGATGTTACTGTAGGAACCAAGTTGTCTGAAAACAAATCTACCAAAGCGAAGTGTGTATGTTGTAAATTGGCTGATGTTCCCTCTTCAGTATGTGTTTCATGCTGATAAAGTTTCTATAAGTACAAATACATCTACTGTTAAACCTTCACAGTCTAATGTACATGATATTCCTGTAGATATAAAAGATTATATTGCTGCAGCCAGAAGGCTATGCTGCTATTCCACATTCAAATAAACGTAAAAGGTCTCTTCCTACTTCTAATAATTCTGATGTAGTTTGTATTGACCAACAGCATACTGAAGTATTGTCTGCTGATGAGGACTTCTATGGCTCAGAGGATCCTACTTCAGACTCTGAATTTGATAAATCGTCTTTTCTTTTTAAGATGGAATATATCCGTTTTTTGTTAGAGGAAGTATTGTTTACTTTGGGTATTGAGGAATCTAGTCCTCTTGATAACAAGAATAGCAAACGTTTGAATTCTGTTTTTAAAACTTCTGAGGTTACTCCTGAAGTTTTTCCAATTCCAGATGCTATCTCTAATATGATTACTAAAGAATGGTCTAAGCCTGATACTTCTTTTAATCCTTCTTCTAGGTTTAAAAAATTGTATCCTTTACCTGTGGCTAATTTAGAGCTTTGGGAGAAAGTCCCTAAAGTTGATGGCGCTATTTCTACTCTTGCCAAACGTACTACTATTCCTATGGAAGATAGTACTTCTTTTAAAGATCCCTTACATAGGAATATTGAATCTTATCTTAGGAAGGCATATTTACATACTGGCTATATTCTTAGACCTGCTATTTCTATAGCCGATGTTGCTGCTGCTTAAACTTTTTGGTTGGACAATTTAGCAGAGCAGCTATTGGATCATGATTTGTCTAACATTGTTGTTTTACTTCAACATGCTAATCATTTAATTTGTGATGCTATATTTGATATTATTAATATAGATTAAATATCAATGTTTTTAGCTATTCTATCTAGAAGAGCTTTATGACTTAAATCATGGAATGCAGATATGGTGTCTAAATCTAGATTACTATCCTTATCTTTTCAAGGTAATTATTTATTTGGTTCTCAATTGGATTCTATTATCTCCACTATCACTGGGGGTAAGAGGGTTTTTGTGCCCCAAGATAAGAAATCTAAGGGTAAATTTAAAGCTCCCAATTGTTTTCGTTCCTTTCGTCAGTCTTAGGAAGAAAAAAACACTCCTTCCCCTAAGGCCAATTGGAGACCATCCACAAATTGTAATAAGTCCACACCTTATAAGAAACTAAATACAGCCCCTAAGACTGCATGAAGGTGCGGCCCTCAATCCAGTTCAACTGGTGGGGGGCAGACTAAAATTATTTCAAGAAATTTGGGCAGATTCTGTCCAAAATCAGTGGATTCAGGATATTGTTTCTCAGGGCTATCGAATAGGTTTCAGAATAAAACCTTCCCTTGGGAAGATTCTTTCTTTCTCATGTTCTAACAAACCCTGTAAAGGCTCAGGCTTTTCTGAAGCGTGTTTCAGACCTAGAGCTTTCAGGGGTGATTGTTCCAGTTCCTCTACAGGAACAGGGTTTGGGTTTTTATTCAAATCTGTTAATTTTCCCAAAGAAGGAGGATTCATTCAGACCAATTCTGGATCTGAAAACTTTAAATCTTTTTGTAACAGTCCCAACTTTCAAGATGGTCATTTCATGTCCTCAATAGACTTACAGGATGCTTATCTTCATATTCCGATTCACCCAGACCACTATCGGTTTCTGAGATTCTCTTTTCTAGACAAGCATTACCAATTTGTCTCTCTTCCATTTGGTCTAGCGACAGCTCCGATGCCCTTTTATCTGTAATCAGAAAGCAGGGTATTGCAGTGTTTCCTTATTTGGATGATATCTTGGTACTAGCTCAATCTTTTCATTTAGCAGAATCTCACATAAAACAACTTCTGTCGTTTCTTCAAAGACATGGGTGGAGGATCAATTTACAAAAGAGTTTCTTGATTCCTCCGACAAAGGTCACCTTTTTAGGTTTAAAGATAGATTCAGTGTCCATGACTCTTTCTCTGACAGAAAAGAGACAAATTAAGTTAGTGTTAGCTTTCCTAAACCTTCAGTCTCTATCATTCCCTTCAGTGGCTATGTGCATGGAAGTTTTAGGTCTCATGATTGCAGCATCGGACACGATCCCCTTTGCTCATTTTCATATGAGACCTCTTCTGCTTTGCATGTTGCACCAATGGTGCAGGGATTATACTTAGATATCACAGTTGATATACTTAAGTCCCAACATTCGACAATCTCTGTCTTGGTGGTTAAACCATCGCCTTATTGTTCAAGGGGCCTCCTTTGTTCGTCCTTCTTGGACTGTGATCACAACAGATGCAAGTCTTACAGGTTGGGGAGCTGTCTGGGGGTCTCTGACAGCACAAGGGGTTTGGAAACCTCAGGAGGCGAGGTTACCAATTAATATTTTAAAACTCTGTGCTATTTTCAGAACTCTTCAGGCTTGGCCTCTATTGAAGAGAGAACTTTATATTCAATTCCAGACAGACAATATCACTACAGTGGCATATGTCAATCATCAAGGGGGGACTCACAGTCCTTAAGCAATGAACGAAGTATCTCTAATACTTTCTTGGGCGGAATCCAACTCTTGTCAAATTTCTGTGATTTATATCCCAGGAGTAGACAATTGGGAAGCACATTATCTCAGTCGTCAGACTTTACATCCGGGAGAGTGGTCTCAATTGGTACAGATGTGGGGTCCCCCAGAAATAGATCTGATGGCCTCGGGTCTGAATAAGAAGCTTCCAAGATATCTTTCCAGGTCCAAGGATCCTCAGGCGGAGATGGTAGATGCTCTAGCAGTTCCTTGGTTTTACCAACCTGCTTACATTTTTCCGCCTCTGGTTCTTCTAAAGGTGATCTCCAAGATCATAATGGAACAATCTTATGTTTTTCTGATAGCTCCAGCTTGGCCTCTCCGGTTTTGGTATGCGGACCTTGTCAAGTTGTCCAGTTGCCAACCTTGGCCACTTCCTTTAAGGCCAGACCTTCTGTCTCAAGGGTCGTTTTTCCATCAGGATCTCAAATCTGATGGCATGGAAAATGAACACTTAGTGCTTAGTCATAGAGGTTTTTCTGACTCAGTTATTAACACTATGATACAGGCTTGTAAGTCTGTTTCCAGGAAAATTTATCATCGGGTTTGGAAAACCTATATTTTTTGGTGTTCGTCTCATAATTATTCTTGGCATTCTTTCAGAATCCCTAGGATTTTACAGTTTTTTCAGGATGGTTTGGATAAGGGTTTGTCTGCAAATGCTTTGAAAGGACAAATTTATGCTCTGTTTTATTTCATAGAAAGATTGCTATACTTCCTGATATTCACTGTTTTGTTCAGGCTTTGATTCGTATTAAACTTGTTATTAAATCTATTTCTCCTCCTTGGAGTCTCAACTTGGTTTTGTAAATTTGCAGGCTCCTTATTTTGAGCCTTAGCATTCTTTGGATATTAAATTACTTTCTTGGAAAGTGTTATTTATTTTGGCTATCTCTTCTGCTAGAAGAGTTTCTGAGTTATCTGCTCTCTCTTGTGAGTCTCCTTATCTGATTTTCCATCAATATAAAGCTGTTTTGCTGACTTCATTTACATTTTTGCCTAAAGTTGTGAATTCTAACAACATCAATAGGGAAATTATTGTTCCTTCTTTATGTGCTAACCCTAAGAATACTCTTGAAAGGTCTTTACATTCTTTGAATGTGGTAAGAGCTTTAAAATATTATGTTGAGGCTACTAAGGATTTCAGAAAGACTTCTAGTCTATTTGTTATTTTTTCTGGCTCAAGGAAAGGTCAGAAAGCCTCTACCATTTCTTTGGCATCTTGGTTGAAACTTTTGATTCACAAAGCTTATTTGGTGGCGGGGCAGTCTCCGCCTCAGAGAATTACAGCTCAATCTACTAGATCAGTTGCCACTTCTTGGGCTTTTAAGAATGAAGCTTCAGTTGATCAAATTTGCAAAGCACCATCTTTTTTGCATACTTTTACAAAATTTTACCATTTTGATGTGTTTGCTTCTTCGGATGCAGCCTTTGGTAGAAATGTTCTTCAGGCAGTTGTCTCAGTTTGATTCTAATGCCTTTGATTTTAGTTTTTCTGACATTTTTAAGAAAACTTAATTTATTTATTTTTTTAATTTAATTTCTCAGCGGAATTAGCTGTTTTTATGTTATCCCACCCTCTCTAGTGACTCGTGGACTTCCAAATCTTGGGTATTATATCCCATACATCACTAGCTCATGGACTCTTGCCACTTACATGTAAGAAAACATAAGTTATGTAAGAACTTACCTGATAAATTAATTTCTTTCATAGTGGCAAGAGTCCATGAGACCCACCCTTTTTTGTGGTTATGATTTTTTTTGTATACAGCACATTATTTTTGCCAGTTCCTCTTTGTGTATGCTTTTTACTCCTTTTTTACACCTCACTTCTTGGCTATACGTTAAACTGAAGTATGAGTGAGGTGGGATGTGTATTTATAGGCATTTTGAGGTTTGGGAAACTTTGCCCCCTCCAGGTAGGAATGTATATCCCATACGTCACTAGCTCATGGACTCTTGTCACTATGAAAAAATGAATTTATCAGGTAAATTCTTACATAAATTATGTTATATTGACAACCTGAATTTAATTTACAAGAATAGCATTGAGGGATACAGTTTCAGTTTTTTTCTTCATCATTTCATTAGTAATAAACTGGCTTGGATTTTCTGGGTGGATTAAATAAAGTTTATAAAGTTTTTAATATGATTTGATTAAAAAAAACAACTATTTTTTTACCCACTGAATACAACGTACCTTTTGTTCTACAGTGAATACCAAAAAATATTTTTTTTTTTGTAACCAAGAATTCATCCAAAATATTTTTTTAGACTGTGCACATGTCTACAGATTTACTTATTGGGACAGTAAAGGAACACGAAATTTAAAATTAGACTTTCATTATTCCTTCCAATTTACTTCTATCAAATTGACTTTTTATGTGAACTTAGCACCTTTCCATGAGGTAAGCTGAGGAGCGTGCATGTATCTTTAGCAATTACATAGCAGCAGGGTTTGTAAAAATGTTTATAGTGACATTACACATACTGCCATATAGTGCACACACATATATGCTCATGAGCCTACCTCAGTATGCTCTAATTAAAATGGCTAAGTTTTAACAAAGAATACGATGAGAATGAAGTAAAGTTGCTAATAGAAGTTAAAATGTGACCTTTAAAGGAAGCTAAACATCTGCTGAGCTACAATAAGATGATTTTACATGGGAATTCTAATGAATTGAAATGGGGAATTTGCTATTAAAGGGACATAATAAATGTAAATAGAAAACGATGTGATGTGTTAGAGCATTTTATTATTTAACTATTGCCTGTATATCACTATGGGGTTGACCACACTCCTTTAGAAAAAGTTTTTATTTATTTTTTTAACAGAAAAAACACCATTAAAGTCTATGGGGATTTTTAGATAAATGATTTAATACGTTTTTCTAAAATATAGTGATTAAGCCCTATGTGTTTAACTACTTTAAAGGGATTTAAAACATAGTTAAAGTAAGCTCCAGAGCGGCAATGCACTATTGGGACCACTAATTACATGCTAGCTACCAGTAGTGCATTGCTGCCCCAGAGCCTACAAACTTTTGAACAAAAGGATAGCAAACGAACAAAGCAAATGTCATAATAGAAGTACATTGAAACACCACTTAAAGGGACAGTCAACACCCATGAAAGCTTTCTACCATACCTTAGATCAACAAAAAAAAATGAGCCTGCACCACATCCCATCTTCAATAACACTAACAATAGGTGGCTAATCTTTAATGAACATTTAGTTAACAGCGGCAGATATGGCTGCCAAACTCCTCCCCCTGTTACGTAGGAGGCTTCTTCTCCAAGTCTTCAGCCAATGAGAATCAAATCCTCGGC
This sequence comes from Bombina bombina, assembly GCF_027579735.1. Lineage (NCBI taxonomy): Eukaryota > Metazoa > Chordata > Amphibia > Anura > Bombinatoridae > Bombina > Bombina bombina. The sequence goes on from NC_069504.1 coordinate 888,441,636, forward strand.
TAGATTCTTTAGCCGCGTTCACGGAGACACTGTTCTATTTCTATTAGCGCATTTGAAATAGAACAGTGTCCCTGTGAACGAGTATTTATTTAAAACAAGAAAGGTACGGAGGAGGAGGAGTTTGGCGGCCATATCTGCCGCTGTTAACTAAATGTTCATTAAAGATTAGCCACCTAACGTTAGTGTTATTGAAGATGGGATGCGGTGCAGGCTCATTTTTTGTTGTTGATCTAAGGTATGGCAGAAAGTTTTCATGGGTGTTGACTGTCCCTTTAATATTGCATGCTCGATGTGAAAAATTAAAGTTTCATTTTGACTTGCCAACAGGATAGCTAATATTTTCTGCAGCATATAGGTAACATTAGCTTGTGTTTCAGGTTCCAAGATACTGATATTGCACTAAGTCTGACCTGACTATTGCAAAACGTATTTTTTTTGTCAGATATTCAGTATTATAATCATAACAGTAAAAAAATAAAGGCTAATACATCTATTCAGTCTTAAAGGATATCTAACTTATGCATCATATTGGATCTCTATTGTTTTTTTATCCCTGGAAAAATTATTAGACTGGATTAGCTGTATTATGCTTTTCCATTAAAATATTCCTGTGGGTTTTAAGTAAGTGCAGCTTTATCATTTTTTACCATAGGGAATATAGTTATATTGTTTTTCCTAACCTTTTGTAGACAACTGAATTATCTCTTGCAAACCGTTTGGTGAGCTTCTTGTGGGCTGTTGTGGGATCTCCAGTAGACTTCTCTTGAGCAATTATCTAACCTCAGAAAAACGTTCAGTAGACTATTGATGAGCCTGTGGGGGGGGGGGGGGGTACAGATGGGTTACAGATGGATGTCTGTTAAGTCTATCTCTGATGAATCTCATGTGGACAGAGATAAGAATCCTAAAATAGTATTAGACATTTAAAGATTAATGAATCAGGATACAGGTAGCTGCTTTGCTTATGAACTAATTTGTGGTATTAATAATATGGTTCTTCAGGCACAAAATAGAAAGTTTGAAGCAATATTGTCCACAGTTTTAAACAGCCCTTGATTTGCCAAAGCTTTCCTATTTTTGTGATTCAATTCTGGCTAATATGTTTGTTGCTGTATTTTGTTATTGTTGTTTTTTTAACAGCTAATACTTGAGCTCTAATACAGTGATAGCCTATAACTATCTCTGTAGTGCTACCAGATAGCTGTCTGTATTTATTGCACCCTCTCAGTATTGCATATGTTTATTCTCTACACAATATATTGTATAAAGCTATCAGTTCTCTTCTGCTCCTTGTTCAACTCTGTAGTCTTTAACATGGATTTATGAAGAATATTTCGTTTCTCATTGCTGCTACACCTGACTTGCTGCCACTGAACGGGGAATTAGTACGGATATTATATCATATACATCTACATGCCTGTGTCATGGTTTTTATAATGTGACCAATAAACTTTAGTTTTATAAATCTTTTTGCAGGAGTGCCGACCCTTATACAATTTGAATGGACTATTCTATTAGTTTGACCACCCAAACTACTGTTCCTTTTTTAACCCACTTGTTATTTAGCAGCTTTTTGGATACCATTTGGTTAATATCTGGCTACAGCGCAATTGCTTTGGCCTGGAGAGATCCCGGTAATTGGAACTTGGAGTTCAATGCTGCGAGAAGTGGTCAACCCCTCAGTCATACAGCATATGCTCTTGTAAATGTATAACATTTTCTTGCAAAATTGCTGCCATATAGTGTTCTAGACATATGAACACACTCCTGAGCCTAAATTGTTTTATAGTGCAAGATACACTCTCTAGCAAACCAATTACCTTAAAGCAATAGTTTAGTCAAAATTAAACTTTCATGATTCAGATAGAACATGCAATTTTAAGCAACTTTCTAATTTACTCCGATTATCAATTTTTCTTTGTTCTCTTGGTATCTTTATTTCAAAGTAAGCTTAGCAGCCAGCCCATTTTTGATTCAACAGCTGGGTAGCGCTTGCTGATTGGTGGCTACATTTAGACACCAATCATAAAGTGCTACCCAGGTTCTGAACCAAAAATGGGCCGGTTCCTATGCTTACATTCCTGCTTTTTCAAATAAAGATACCAAGAGAATGAAGAAAAATTGATAATAGAAGTAAATTAGAAAGTTGTTTAAAATCGCATGCTCTATCTAAATCATGAAAGTTTAATTTTGACCTGACTATTCCTTTACTCTTAAACGTAAAGTCAAAATTAAATTTTCATGATTATTGTATTATCCAACTTTCCTCGTTCATTAACATCCTTTTTTTTTTAAAAAAAAAAAGCATACCTAGGTAGCCTCAGGAGCAGCAGTGCACTACTGGGAGCTAGCTGCTGATATGTGGCTGCACATATGTCTCTTATCATTGGCTTATCCATTGTTTTCAGCTAGCTCCCAGTAGAGCATTGTTGCTTCTTCAAGAAAGGAGAAGCAATTTTAAACAACTTTCAAATTTACTTTTATCACCAATTTTGCTTTGTTCTCTTGGTATTCTTAGTTGAAAGCTAAACATAGGTAGGCTCATATGCTAATTTCTTAGACCTTGCAGTGCTTATGTAAATGCATTTTGACAGTTTTCACCACTAGAGGGCGCTAGTTCATGTGTGTCATATAGATAACATTGAGCTCACGCACATGAAGTTACCTTGGAGTCAGCACTGATTGACTAAAATGCAAGTCTGTCAAAAGAACTAAAATAAGGGGGCAGTTTGCAAAGGCTTAGATACAAGGTAATCACAGAGGTAAAAATTGTATTATTATAACTGTGTTAATTATGCAAAACTAGGGAATGGGTAATAAAGGGATTATCTATCTTATTAAAAAACAAAAAATCTGGTGTTGACTGTCCCTTTAAGTAGGTGGTAAATTTATGGCAAAACAAGTATCAAGTAACTAACATTGCAGGTGCTATGTATTTAGTAGCTAAGCACATCCAGTATTATTGACCAAATTCTCATCAAGGTCAGCCAACCTTCTTTCATCCATAAGAGATATACTTGCCTCTTAATGTAATAAAAAAAAATACACTTTTCTTTACACAAAACAGGGGTCAAGTCCTACAAAACAAAGTGTGGGAACTCAGCAAGACTTCCACCCTCCCTCACAATTAAATTGTTATATATATAATATATATATATATATATATATATATATATATATATATATATATACACACACACACACACATACACTGTTTTTATATGTATATAATCTATGCAATTTGGTTAATGAAACAAAATTTAATCCAATGAAGGGATGAATGGTTGCCTTTGGGCCTGAGAACCCTCCTCTGTCAAAGAGTCTCACCCATTTAAGGTGCAATAGTCCTATTTCTGCTGAGGGGAGCTAAATAACCCCAGAGTAAGCCCCACAGAAATATAAGCACCATGTGTAATAAAAGATACAGATAACAGGGGAGATAACACAGCAGTACCACTGACAGTCTTACATTTATTGTAGTGTAGGAAGTGTTACTGCCCATTACTAGAGGATCTCACTATCTCTTTAACTAGATTGTGCTACAGCTCCTCTCACCAGCAGCAGCAGTGTTTACTGAAGCGTTTCTGTTCTCTGTCCAGGGGGAGCTTAGTTCCTCCTGCAAAAATAGTGCAGGAACTCCATTCCCGTTCGACTTGACCCCTGACACAAAAGCATAATGTTGTTAATCCTTTCCCGCCGTTATGCCGTTGTATGCCGTCACAACGGCACTGGGCTTTAAAGCCATTATGACGGAATACGTCATAGCCAACGGCTGTCCTGAAGCCTACTGCGCTTGCAGGATTTGGTTGCGGTCCGGAGGGCGTTCCTAGCGTCATAGGGACACCCCCCAGACCCGATCCCATACTTGAAATCTTGCAATCGTTTGCACGATCACGTGATTTCAATGTCTACATCGGACTAGTTGTTCAGATGTAGACACTTTAACCCAGTCATGAAAGGGTTAAAGGCACACTAAATACCATTGTGATAACAAGATATGTGTGTTATCTTTCTATAGAATAACAGATCAGCCAGGTCTAAAAATGTTTGGAAAAAAATACTGCCTTGCTTGCTGCAATTGTTTTTCAACAGTCATATTCCACCTACCATTTGCCATATTTGGGGGAGCTAATCCAGGTTTGCTTCTGGGGAAGACAAGGCTAACAATGCTCATTATGTTAATATAAATTGCTTTGTTTTGTAGAGTTATCAATGATAAATCTGTAGTGTTGATGTCCAGTTCTAAGAATTAGAAAATCCACAACTTTCAGAGCTAAATTACATGACAAGTGGTAAAATAAAAAATGAAAGTGTATTACATTGTTTAAAGTGAATGTAAATTTTCATGAATGAGTGCCCGTTTTTTAAAAATACTATTAAAAACAGGGGCCCTTTCATTCATGAACGTTGCAGCGTTTTTGTTAAAATACTTTTTAACTTTTTCTTCTTCCAAGCCGGACCAGCGATCCCCTGCACGCAGATCCTCTGTACTTATGTCAGCAATGACAAAACCGGCCTCCTCCAATCACGGCGTGGCCTCAGGAAATGTTTGCTCTGGGGGGAAGCCATGATTAGAGGAAGCCAGATTCGTCATTGCTGACATAAGTACAGAGGATCTGCATGTGGGGGATCGCTGGTCCGGCTTGGAAGAAGTAAAAGGTATTTTAACAAAGCCACTGCAATGTAAACTTTCATGAATGAAAGGGCCCCTGTTTTTAATAGTATTTTTAAAAAACGGGCAGTCATTCATGAAAATTTACATTCACTTTAACTATGCATAACTGAACATTTTATATTATTATATCAGTGTTTACTGTCCCTTTAAATTGATTTTATACTGTAAAATATTTTGCCCAATAATGTGTTCCCAATTGATCTATTTCACCTGCTGGGGTGTACTGAATTATTTAAAAATATAGAATTTTCCTTTATTTTGTAATTTGAAAAGGATGGTATTGTCATCTTTGATAAAAAAAAAAGTCTACACTGCAGTACTGACTTTAGAAAAGCTATGTAAACAAGACAACAAACATAATATTCCCAGCATTGTCCATTTAAAGTTACATACTTCCTCTAATATATTTTGAGGTCCAGTTACAACGCCCTAGGTCCACAGAGGAGGCCTGACCAGTCGAACAAGGATTTTAAACCTGTATGTGTGTGTATATATATATATATATATATACAGTGAGGCCTCGGTTTACGAATTTAATTCGTTCTCCGGGTCATTTCGTATTGCGAAAAATTCGTAAACCGAAACACGGTTTCCCATAGGAATGCATTGAAAATCAATTAATGCGTTCCGGAGGTCCGAAAAAATTCAAGTAAAGTGTCCAAAAAAGGCTCCAAAAGGCTTAACAACTTGCTGCAAATGGCTCCAATGTCTCCAAAAGGCTCCACAACTTGCTGCAAATGGCTCCAAAAGGCTTAACAACTTGCTGCAAATGGCTCAAAAGGCTCAACAACTTGCTGCAAAATGGCTCCAAAACCTCTCCAACACCTCTACACTGGTACCCAAACTTCATTAATTCAATCATACTTGAGTATGCAGGGGGCACAGGGGCCACTGGTTTCGTATTGTGAAAAATATTCGTAAACCGAGGGGGGCAAACCGGCATTTTGACCGGCATTTTGTTTCGTATTGCGAAAAAAATTCGTAAACCGAGTCAAATTTTCTTCAAATTTCGATTTCGTAAACCGAAATTTCGTATACCGAGTCGTGCGTAAACCGGGGCCTCACTGTATATATATATATATATATATATATATATATATATATATATAAAACACTTTAAAGCATAGTGTGAATATCCAGTTCTCAGAAATGAGACAGCGATAGAAGGATTAACTGTGAGCTTTCAATATATTTGAAATCGGCATTGATGATGATAACCCGAATTCATTGTTAGAAATTATATAGAAACTAAGGGCTGGAGGACTGAGTCCAAGGTTATGAAGGTCACGTGGTACCGTTATTACAGCATCGCGTTTACTCACTGATTACACTTGGCGCCCCCTACACTACCTATGTATGGACACGTCCGTACTTCCTGCTTGTTTTCTGTCTAGGTCATCTCGGACTACATTTCCCATCATGCTTAGAGGCAAATAGCAGGATCTAGAAGTCACTTGGTACAGGAAGTGAAGTGACCTTGCTGAGAGTGAGACTGACAACAAGCAAAATGAGAGTGTCACCAAGTTTGTGCAAGAGACTGCTCAGTGGGACAATCTGGAGGTGAGAAACTGTTTTGTATGACAGACTTGGAGAGTTCGATTTTTCAGAGTGGTTGGTTGAGGGGTAAATGACAACTTGAGTGTTCTCTGTTATACTCATCGACAGACTGCTGAGCTTTGTGTGACCACCCGGTGTTCTGACAAGTTTGCTAATCTGAGAGAACACATTGAGAGTCAGACAAATAAACTTTTTTTGTGACATGCTGCTGATTGAGACAAGTTTATACTAAATCGGGAAAAAAAAACTGTTGTGTAATAGGTTAGCTTTACAGAAAATATGATGAGTTAGATAACTGGGTGTGAGGCTTACTGATAATTATACTGAATGACAGGTTGGATAACAGAGACAGGCATAACGATGGTCTATGTGAGAGACTGCAGTGTGACAGACGAAGGGGATCATTTGAGGTGGCTCTGTTTGAAAAAATAAATAAAAAACAGACTGTTCTGTGTTAGACAGATGTTAGAGACAAAAAGATTGCTCTGTTTGCGAATGATGTAGAAACTACCGTGTGCAACCTACCTTGTGGAGCTAGCGATAGACAGTTCTGTGTGTAGGTCCTTCCCCTCCCCCACACAGTCATTTTCTGTGTGAAAGGTTAGATGGCAGACAAGGACAATGAGATTGTTGTGCATTGCAGAATTGTATAAGAAACTGGCAATGAAATTCGTTTTTTCTTCATTTTCTTTTTCTAGCTGAGGAGGGTTAATCTGTCAGACAACTCACTATAATTCCACTGGGAGATAAGTAAACTGGGGTTTGACATATAGGGCTCAATTTATCAAACAAAAGGAGAATTCTCTTTGTAATGTGTTCTCTTCAGCTCTCCTTTAGAGAAACAGATCTGTTCTCTCAAATTTATCAACAACATTTTCTATTTTTCTTTGCGCTTCTCTATAGGAGAGCTGAGGAGAACTAAAGATAAATGTATCTATTATGATTTGTATCTGCACCTTATTTATCATTGAGAATAAGCACTTATTGTCCATGTTAATCATTTATACAGTCCCCCCTAGAAGATTAACGCCACTCTTCAACAAACTCTCATGGAAGAAATAGATCTACATTTCACTGTTTTTATGCTTCTATTTTAGCACTTTTATATCTTATTTTTATGCCCCAATAAACAATATTATTGTGCTTTGTACACATGTACTTATGAATTCCCAGCTTTTGTGGTGCAGATCATATCAAATCCTACATCTTCTGGGATGTCCTCAAGGGTTATCTCACCACAAGAGTAAGGAAAACAAAATTTTATTTGTATAAAAGCTTTTCTAGATTTTTTTTCCAAAATGCTTACAGTGTCGTTTGAGTAAAACGGCCCCACAATTTATTGATCAAAAAAAGCAGCTCTTTCTATTATTTAGATTCTTAACAAAGAATTCCTCCAGAGGAAATTTGTGCAAATCCACTAAAACACATGAGACAGAACGAGAAGCAGTTGCTGTGTTTTTAAACCTTGTATTAGACAAATCTGAAAATGTGCCACACATATATATGAATGACCAATATTAATTATGTCTTTTAGGAGCTCCCAGGTACCCCAACATGTGTGTCTCCGAAACTACGCTCAGACTGCAGAGGTAAAAGTTACGCTTGGTTTACACAGATTTCTCAGTACTCTTTTGAAGTCATCTAAAATTTCACGGCACCTTGTCAAATTTACCTATTGCTTAATGAAGTTAAATATTGCTTCCTTATATTACTGATGTGTTGTGATATATTTTTGCCTTTATTACTTTTTCAGCTCATGGGTGTGCTTGATTTATCTATAGCTCTTTTGTCTCCTCCTAGCAATGCAGATTAAAGGAAAGCATGCAATTTTTAAAAAGTTTAAAATTTGTCTTTTGACAAGGTATATTTGGTTAAGAGATACCTAGGTATGGGTAATTCCATGAGTAACAGAATCACTTTTTTTAAAGTTAAAAATTGCATTCATTGCACTATTTTCAACACAAATGTAAATAAATCATCATAATCCAATAGCTCACAAAGAAAGCTTATCTAAAATACTACTATCAAAACAGTGTAAATATTATTATGTATGATTTATCCTTCATAAGCTGATCCCATTTGAAAACTGGTAACAGAATCACCAGTTTGCGTAACGGAATCACTAAGTCAATATTACTAGAGTAAAGAATTATATTTATTATAAATTGGTAGATTAGAATTTATTTACTTCTGTTTTACATTGTATTTTAGAACAAATTTATAAACCGTACTTACTTGGAGCTGGACTTTGATCATTTTCAACAAAAGATACATTTTTCAACAAAAGATACCAAGTGAAGTGAGAAAAGTTGATAATAGAAGAACATTAGAACCTTTCTTTAAAATCATATGCTTTATCTGAATGATTAAAGAAAAATTTTGGTTTTCATATACCTTTTTATAGTCGTATGTACAGTACACGTATACTGCCTCACAGATATTACAATTGTCCTATGTTGAGTACTGATAACAATTCAAGGGTTATATTAGCTTTAAACCAATTGGTTCACTTGATAACAAGAAAATAAGAGTTGACACAGAGGCAAAAACATAAGCTGAGCAATTTATTACATAAGAATTTTTTTTTCTTATCTATTTTTCCCCCTCAAACTGGTTACTGATACCTGCAAAGCGAATGGGACTAAGAATGAGTTTGACTTTCAAAGTGACTTTGACAAGAAGCCATAGAACACCACTAAGAAGCGAGTTTCCATTTTGAGAAATAAAAAAGCAGTCAGAATTATAAATCTGGAATGTATTATTTATGTGCATTATTACTAATAGGTTGGCACTATTTATATATGATATATTTTATTTTAAAGGGGCATTAAACACCAAGCTATTTCTGATGTGTTGCTATAGAATACCATATCAGCCAATTTTTATTGTTTTTAAAACAAATTAACACTTTTTATAGCAATTATTTTTTCATATCGAATGTCCACCCACCGTTTGCCTTATTTGGAGAAGCGAATCTGGGCTTTAGTTCAGAGAACGACAAGGCTAGTCACTGTCATAATATTAGTATAAAGTGCATTGTTTTGCAGTTGTTATCTGATAAAGCCAATTACTTACAGGTATGGAGCATGGTTAACCTTGATGAGTCGATAGAAAAAGGAGTATGATGGCACCACTTACTTTAAGTGATAAGAGTCTCTTCACCATCTAAAATAAGGTCCAATTGGCCTCAAGATGCAATTTGTAATTGTGGTGTAGGTGCTAAGTATCATAAGCTATGTATAACTTATATTCAATAAAGAACATTGAACAAAAAGGATACTAATGAAGCACTCATTGGGACTCTAAAATGAAAATATGTTTTTAGGAAAAACCGTGGTCACACAAATTAAAAATATATCTTTATTAGAACGTATTTTAAAAAAATATGGGTATGATTAAAACTAAAATGTTAGCAGGTAATTGTGACAGTTTAACTGTTATAGTGTGGGTAGGTGCTACTAGTCTGGTGAATTGGTCCCCCCAGTAGTGGACACTATTACTGTCTTTATTCCAAATAGTATGCCTATAGATATTGCTGTATCAACAACACTCTTGTATAACTATCTGTATGTCAGGTGTTACACATTATTTATAATTCCACGTTGTGTATTTGCACAGTAAATATTAGTGCTTAATAGGTATTGAGATTATTTTAGAACCGTAGTATCATCAGTTCCCACACTCATAATATACGATAGTACCACTGATGCAAATTAATACACTTATATCAGGGATTGTTGAAATACTTTCACTTGTGGGGGAGGTGAAAATAACAAACTACACTTTCAGGTGATCAATAACAAGGTTGCAGCTTTAAAGATTTTAGTCAGATTGATTATTGCTTTTAAAATGTGGTCTGCAAACAGAGCAATACAAGTGCAGTCATTTAGATCTATTTTTTGTGTGCACGGTAACTTGCTTATGCTGTGGTGTCTGGACCTTGCAGGGTATAAGGATCTCTCTCCATTTTTGGCTACATGTATTGAAGTTAAAGGGATTGAAAGGTCAAAAATGAAATCTGCATAAGTGCATTTCAATTTGAAATAGAAGCATTTTTGCAATATACTTCTATTAGCAAAAATGCTTTTAGTAAACATTATTATTGTTTTTCCGTGGCATACTCACATATGCGGTGAGGGCTTGTGCAGCAGAGAGCTGGCATTGGTGTGTATTGCTTCTGCAAAGACTTATTTGCGTCATACAAGCCACCACTGACTCTCCGAGATGGTGTGGTGTTTGAATACGGATGCAGGGGCCCTCACAGGATATGTGCGTATGCCCTTGAAAAACAGTTATAACTTATACTAGAAGCGTTTTTGCTAATGGATGTAAATTAGAAAAATGCTTCTATTTCACATTAAAATGCACCTGTGCACATTTCAATTTTGACTTTTCTATAATGTTTAATATTAGTTTTATTCTATGGACATATACTTAAAAGGACACTGAACCCACATATTTATTCTTTTGTGATTCAGATAGAGAATGCAATTTTAAGCAACTTTCTAATTTACTCCTATTATCACATTTTCTTCATTGTCTTGGTACGTTTATTTGAAAAGCAAGACTGTAAGTTTAGATGCCGGCCCATTTTTGGTGAACAAACTGGGTTGACCTTGCTGATTGGACAGCACCAATAAACAAGTGCTGTCCATGGTACTGAACTAAAAATGTGCTGGCTCCTTAGCTTAGATTCCTTCATTTTCAAATAAATATAGCAAGAGAACGAAGAAAAATTGATAATAGGAGTAAATTAGAAAGTTGCTTAAAATTGCATGCTCTATCTGAATCGTGAAAGAAAAAATTTGAGTTCAGTGTCCCTTTTAAAGGGACAGGAAACCCCAAACATTTAACTCATTAGTCGGATAGAACATACAACTTTAAAATTTACTTTTATTAACAAATATGTTTCATTCTCTTATCCTTTGCTGAAAGGAACAGCATTGCACTACTGGCAGCTAGTTGAAAACATCTAGAGATGCAGGCACCAATAACCAGCTAGCTCCCGCTAGTGTATTATATGTGTGTGTGTTCATTTTCAACAATGGCTACTAAGAGAACAAAGCACATTTGGAAATATAAGTGATTTTAAAAGTGTTTTAAATAACATAACAGGCTCCATCTGATTCTTGTAAGTTTGACTTTCCTATCCCTGTAAATATCTGAGTTTTACAGGTGATGCCATCTTATTAGTATTATAAAAAAAAATGAAACTGTGTATGTGGGTCCAGATAATATATATATATATATATATATATATATATATATATATATATATATATATATATATATATATATATATATATATATATATATATATATATATATATAATGCTGGCAAATAGTGCTCCACATATGTGCTTGTTCCTGACCCTACCTATTATTATCGGTTATTTGTAGAGCGCCAACAGATTCCCCAGAGCTACCTAGGAATGCTCCTTAAGAATTGATGTCTATATATATATACTGAAGTAAATTGGAAAGCTAAAATCTATGAACATTAATGCAGATAATATTGACAATCGTTAAATGCATTTTTTTTGGATAATGTCACTTAGGGCTTGCATAGTAAGTATAAATATATACTGAGGAGAAATAACATTCACTTGACTGAATTTGGAGGACTCATAATTGTAAATTGGTTCACAAGTATAGAAAAATAAAATGATGGTATTTGGTCAATATAGTTTATCTGTATTTACATATATTGAAGTAACCCATTCCCAGAGTGCTGTTGTCCGTATAAGCAGTGCTATTATTGGTGTATTCTACATTTTGAATATTTGCATATTTGTTTGGACTTTATGGCATAATGGTTGATGTAAAGTAGTTGATTGTGTTGCGGTGGTAGCTATACTATGGCAGTGGTGGTACTTTTTTTTTGTTGTTGTTGTTATTGCCATTACATAGAATCTAATTAAAAATATGGTTGATATATAGCTGGAGTTTTTTTCAAACATTCAGCACATTTTCGATCAAGTTGAGGCTTTTTAACCCCTAACTATAATTCAAAATATTATCACTAGTTACAGTGTATAGTGAATATTATAAAGAAGTTCCTAAATATCCTCCAAACAGATCCAACATTGGACATTTCTATCAAAGGATTGTAATTTTGTATTAAAGTGCATGTAAAGTCAACCTACTCGCTCTGCATCATAGTGTGTCATTTCAAAAATAAAAGTGAGTTTCATTCATCAAAATGTGAAAATCGCATTCTAAAAAGAAATATCTCATAATTTACTTTCTATTCTTCTGCGATTCCTCCGCCCGCCATTATGGTCCCACATAAATTTGATGATTGACACTTCTCTTTCGGAATATTTTCCTCACCCCCGGGGCGTCAGGCCAGTTGTTCCCTACGTCACGCTAATCTACTGCGCATGCGCGAACTACCCGATATACTATACTATACTTTGTTACGGAGTATTAACGCATGCGCAATGTGATACGAGGTGCCGAGGTTTACAGCGTATTGGTTGCTGAACGCATGCGCGTATTGTCATCCAAATTTTGAACGCATGCGCAAATGAGACCCCTAATCGTGAACGTGATTCAAAATGATGTCGGTGGGCATCATTTAAATATCTACCGAGTGGGCGGTAGATATTTAAATGATGCATGGAGAAAAACAGGAAGAAGATGGTTGGGAGGAGTTCAATGAATAGAACGGAGCTAAGTTTAGATATCAAAATAACGATAAACATTATTTATTTTAAAATAATATTATTGCGGTTTGAATATTTATAAGTGTGTGAACAAGTTGGTAACAATAACCAAAAATTTACATTCACTTTAAGAAGAGCGCCAACCCATGGAGATAAATGAAAGACAATAGAAACTTGGTTAAGTCACTTGGGTTGTTAACCTTTCATCAACTCATACTGGTGAAACATATAAAATAAAGTTCAGGTTAGATTGTAAAATATATCTCATAACCTGTAAAATCTGCCAGAGACAATATGTAGGATGCGGGTGCGTGAACGTTAAAGCCACCACACAGAAAACAACTGTTGCCAATTTGCTAAGCATGTATTGTATGGATGCCTTTGAGGTACGGGCAATAGATTTAATTACTTCACACAAAAGGGGTGGTGATAGAGGTTTAGTAAACTACTATATAGGGAAGCCATTTGAATTTTCTTTCTAAGATACAAAGAACCTCTTGGCATTAATGTCAGATGGGCTATAGATCTATTTGTTGGATAATATATGTTTAGTAGAGATATTAGTCTACCCTTGAGCTCCTCAATACTTTTGCTTTAAAGGAACAAACTGCAATGAGTCCCTAAAGTAATTGAGTGTTTTTAATTTTGAAATTTTTGTGAATATGATAGTTTGCCTGTGCCGATCCTTTAATTATACATATGTAGGAGGGTGTCATCAATATTAATTGAATAGATGTTATATGTACACTCAGTATTGACACATCAAAATGGTGGTTTTCATATGATGTTTTTTTTTTCCCTTCCATTTATGAATGAGAGGACAGGCAGACATCACAGATGTTTCCTCTGCTGGATAGGCTGGCAAGATACCTTACATCTATACAGTGGATGTGATTGGCGATTAGTAGCGATCTGTAATTTCCGGTTAAGGTTAACATTGGCTGATAGCTGTTTAAAAACAGTATTGCAAGTTGTATAGTACGTCATCTTTGAGAAAGAGCAAGCACAATGCATCAGGTGACGCAAAGGGGTCATTGAGTTTATGCTGGAAGCTGAACTGTGTGTGTTATTTTATACGTTTTTTTTTTTTTGTACAAATAAATGGATTGAACTTTTAACTTCTCAACTTGATTGACAATGTGCTGAATGTATGAAAAAACTTCTCCAGCTATATATAAACCATATTTTTAGTTAGCATTTCCTTAGCCCACGGATCTCTGTTGTAGAGAGAGGGTTTTTTGCTTACCCTAGTGGATCGTGGGGTTTATGGTTGTGAACTAGCCAACACTGTTGTAAATAATCACCATAAAGCAAATATAGCAATCTGTTAGTTGCGTTTCATTACACAGAATCATCATATCTTCTCTGTGATTTTTACATTATATTTTTTCCTGTTTTTTATTGTCCTTATCCTTGCCATTCCAGTAATTTTCTCCTTTAAAGACAGCTAGCAGATGTAGTTAGCTTTCTGGACCTAACCTATATTGTACTGACCGTCGTCTTGTACCATTCGTACTGTATGTCCCTCAACCTGGAGTCAGTGTTTTACATTCTCTTATAAAAAATACTGCATACTCTTGGCCTAACTAGAATGGTTGCTTTAATGATCCTGTGATGTCCATTGCTACTTTCTTGAATTCTGTTTGGACACAGGTGTGACAATAATGGGTGGCACTTAGGTGCCCGACCCACCCCTTAATAACATTCTAGGGACAATATGTTGTTACCATACTTTTATGTTGTGTTCCTTTTAATCCTGTGTCTCCCTTTTAGAGTACATTTCCCAACCCACAGTATATTTTCACTGGGGAAGTGTTAGGGAGCTAAGATTGAGTAGCCACATGTCTGGGCTGTCTCAAGAAGTAGGTAAAGGTAAATCTGTTTTTGTACAGAGGAGTCTTGTTCTGTCACTGTGTATGGGGCATTTGGACTAATTGTTGAGGCTTAGTTTTATTAAAAACCCACAAAGAGGCTCTCCATAACATCTGCATGCAGTCCTTACCAACAATGTAGTAGCCTTGTTCAGTGGTTCAAACCAGGTCTTATGGGCAAGGAAAATGCAGAAGATTCAACCTTCACAACTTGAGAAACAGTGTATTATAGCCACCTGGAAGGCTCCATTTACAGCTGGATTAAAAAAAGATGTGCAATGGATTTTTAAGCCTATTTGCTTACAATTTGCATTGATATGCTTCAAGCTATCCACATATTTTCATTCTAATAAAAAATATAATTATGCAACAGAAACTGTCCTGTAATAAAACGAATGGACACTTATATTTGCTTTCAAACCATACAAATGCTTGTATCTCTGCTTGCAAATCACATGAATCTTTTATTTTTTAATTTAGTCAGATTTGCTGTAAAAATGTTTTTAAAATATATGTAGTTCCTCCCTTTTTATCAGTTGTATATAATTGTTGCAGGGTGCTCAGATAAAGAATCATTACCGTAAAGGTTGATACTTTTTCTGTCTGTGCCACAGACTTGGCTGTTTTTGCCACTTTGCTCACAATGGAGTTCACCAGAAAGCAGATGGAGAAGTTTTGTAGTGCGTTTAACTCCAATTAGTCCTGCATTAGGGCTGTGCAGGATGGGAAAAAATTAATATTGCGATTATGGCCATGAAATATTGCGTTTGCTTTTTTAATCGCAATTTAAAAATAAATAACTGTTAAAAATAAATTTCTTAATATAAAATGCATTCAACTGTAAAATACAAACAAAACTAGCAGTCACTGAGCAGTTGTCAGGGTGCCAGGAATCAGACTGAGACGAGAAGTGCAAAAATAATCACACCTTTTATTAATAGAAAAAAATAATAATAAAAAAAATAGAGTCAGGAACAAGCCAGGGATCAGGGACCAGGAGGGATGTCATACAGCCAGGTTATACACAGGAGCTCTCACAAACAGGTCTGAGACAACGCAAGGGCAAAGCATACTGAACAGAGGCCCTTTAAATAATAAGTGATGACATCACAATTCTGAGACTGCATCCTGTCTCACACGGATGATGTACACCAGTCTGTCCATAAAAGGAAGTGCAGGAAATGAGCAGCATCACACAGTATGTACCAGAGTCAGCAAGAGAGGTGAGTAAAATGGCTGTCAGCAGCACATGGCAAACAAAACAGGGAAAAAACCCTGACAGTACCCTCCCCTCAACGACCCCTCCCCCGCGGGAGGACAAAAGGCTTATTGGGGAAACGGGCATGGAAGGCACGGAGGAGGGCGGGAGCATGAACATCAGAGGAGAGAACCTATGAACGCTCCTCCGGACTGTAGCCCCTCCAGTGAACCAAATACTGTACGCAGCCCCTGGACATACGAGAGTCAATAATGCTGCTGACCTTATACTCCTCATGGTTGTCAACAAAAATAGGACGGGGCGAAGCAACACAGTGGTATACCGATTACAAACCAATGGTTTCAAGAGGGAGACATGAAAAAAATTGGAGATGCGCATTGCAGGAGGAAAGTCAAGAGCGTAGGCCACAGGATTGACCCGTCAGAGTATTCGAAAAGGACCAACATAACGGGGAGCCAGTTTATTGGAAGGCACACGAAGATTCAAGTTGCGGGAGGACAGCCAAACTCTCTCACCAACCTGGTAGGAAGGCGCGGGCAGACGCCTACGATCAGCCTGGAACTTTTGGTGCTGCATAGAACAATGAAGGCAATCCTGAATCTGCACCCACGTGGAACGGAGTTGCCGGAGATGCTCCTCCAAAGCCGGAATAACCTGAGACATGAATGAATCGGGCAACAAGGATGGTTGAAACCCATAATTCGCCATGAACAGGGATAACTTGGAGAAAGCATTAATAGCACTATTACGAGCAAACTCTGCCCAAGGTAACAGTTCAGACCAATTATTGTGGTGACCTGAGACATAGCAACGGAGAAACTGTTCCAGAGCTTGATTTGACCGTTCCACAGCCCCATTGGATTGAGGGTGATATGCAGAGGAGAAGGAAAGCTGGATTCCCATTTGAGCACAAAAGGAACACCAAAATCTGGAGACAAACTGGCTACCCCGGTCCGACACTATCTCCTTGGGTAACCTATGTAAACCTCCCGGGCAAATATTGAAGCAAGCTCATGAGTGGTAGGCAACTTCTTCAAGGGAATGCAATGTGAAATTTTTGAAAAACAGTCAACCACCATAAGGATAACAGTATTGCCATTGGAAACAGGGAGCTCGACAATGAAGTCCATGGAGAGATGTGTCCAAGGACGCTCACCATTAGGACCCACAGGGAGACGTCGAGGAGTCTTATTCTGTGCACAAACTGAGCAGGAGGCAACATACGCAGCAACATCAGAACGAAGAGCTGACCACCAGAATTGTCGAGTGATAGAACAAATCATTTGGTTCTTGCCTGGGTGATCTGCGGCTTTAGGATAGTGGTAAGTGTGCAAAGGTTTAGTTTGAAGATTCTCAGGAACAAAACACTTACACTAGGTTTCTCAGGAGGTGCATTGGTTTTTGCAGCCAGGATCTCCTCCCCCAAGGGAGAAGTCAAATTAGTACGTATGGTAACCAAAATATGGTCAGGAGGTATAACTGGAGTAGGTACAGACTCCTTGGACAGCGGCGAAAATTGTCGAGATAGGGCATCAGCCCTAACATTCTTACTACCAGGCAGGTAGGAGACCACATAATTAAACCGAGACAAAAATAGCACCCATCTGGCCTGTCGGGGCAACAAACGTTTTGCTTCAGATAGATAAGTTAAATTCTTGTGGTCAGTAAGAATGAACACTGGCACGGTAGTACCCTCGAGGATGCCTCCGTTCCTTGAGTGCCAAAATTATGGCCAGTAATTCCGTCACCAATTTCATAATTGCACTCAGCTTGAGACAATTTATTAGAGAAGAAACCACACGGATGCAAGGAACCGCCAGGCGTAGGACGTTGAGACAAGAGGGCACCTACTCCCAGTCTCAGACGTATCGACCTCAAGAACGAAAGGCAGGACAGGGTTAGGATGAGCCAGAACTGGAGCGGCAGCAAAGGCAGTCTTAAGACTATCAAAGGCCTTAATGGCAGGTGACCAATGGAGTGGATCATTCTCTTTATGGGTCATGTCTGTGACCAAAGGTTTCTCCTTTAGCGGTTCCGGGGACGAGGATAAACCACCCAAGGTCTGCCCCCGACAGGACCTTAGGTGTGAGCGTTTCCCGGCCGTGTAGGACAAGACTTCAAAAGGTGGCCCTGTAACCCACAATAAAGGCAGAGCCCCTCCCTCCTCCTAAAGACCCTCTCCGCCGCAGAGAGACGTGTGAATCCCAACTGCATCGGCTCAGCAGTACCTGGTGACTCGGAACTAGGTGGGAACGAACACGTAGGAGACAACGGAACAGGAGGATTTCGCAAGCGCTCCTTGAAAGAGGGCCTCTCACTTAGTCTGATGTCAATTAGGATAAAAAATGACACCAATGCCTCAATATATTCTGGTAAATCTCTGGCAGCAACTTTGTCTTTTATCGCATCAGAGAGCCCATGAAAGAAGGCGGCTACAAGGGCTTCATTATTCCAACCTACCTCTGCGGCAAGCGTAGGGAACTCAATGGCATACTGAGCCACAGATCTTGTACCTTGCTGAATGGACATGAGTCATTTAGCAGCAGAGGAGGAGCCTTCAAAAGGAGGCCACAAATTCAGGATAATTTGAAATCACAGGTTTATTGGTCTCCCAAAAGGGATTAGCCCAGGCAAGAGCTGTGTCAGATAGTAACGAGATGAGAAATCCCACCTTAGCTCTGTCAGAGGGAAACGCCTGAGGTAACATCTCAAAGTAAATGCCCGCCTGGTTCAAAAACCCTCTGAACTGATTAGGATCGCCTCCATATCGCTGAGGTAGAGGTGCAGAACCGGACATGCTCCTGGTAGGACTAGGTGCAGCAGCGGAAACAGGAGCAGCCATAACTTGCGGGACACTTTGGTCCAAATGTGCAGCGCGAGTCAGCAGGGTTTGCAGGGCTAGTGCAAATCGATCCAATCGGTGATCCTGTTCATCCATCCTGGAAATTATGGCAGGTAAAGGTGGATTATTAGCACCATCAGGGTTCATGGCCCTTGCGTAATGTCAGGGTGCCAGGAATCAGACTGAGATGAGAAGTGCAAAAATAATCACACCTTTATAGCAAAAAATAATAAAAAGTCCACAAGTCAAATAACAAGCCAGGAATCAAAACCAGAGCTGGTAGTCAGACGAGCCGAGTCAGGAGCCAAAGCGAATAGTCAGACGAGCCGGAATCAGGAACAAGGAGAACAGCAGAGTCGGGAACAAGCCAGGGATCAGGAACCAGGAGGGACGTCAGACAGCCAGGTAATACACAGGAGCTCTCACAAACAGGTCTGAGACAACGCAATGGCAAAGCATACTGAACAGAGGTCCTTTAAATAATAAGTGATGACATCACAATTCTGAGACCGCATCCTGTCTCACACGGATGATGTACACCAGTCTGGCCATAAAAGGAAGTGCAGGAAATGAGCCGCATCACACAGTATGCACCAGAGTCAGCAAGAGAGGTGAGTCAAATGACTGCCAGCAACAAAACAGGGAAAAAGCCCTGACAGCAGTGTAGTCAATTTTTAAATTACAATAATTAGTTAAGATTTTGTCAATTTATACTGTGCCAGCAAGACAAAAAATTGCATCATGCAATTATTCGCACAGTCCTAACTGCAATGTTTAACAATGCAGGATTTTTTTTTTTAAATCCCACACTCTTGCGATTTGAAAATCGCAAGGCAGAAAATCGTGATTAATTGCATCATGCAATTAATCGCACAGCCCTATCCTGAATGCGACAAGACAGCTAGTTGTTTTTGAACTATGTCACACAATACACTTACAATATGTCTGCCTCTGCCATATGCTCCAAATATGCAAATGTATGTTTTTTCCTGGAACAATATTCGCACATGGCAATGAGTGGCCTCACAATGTACACCTGTTTATATATTATAATTTTTTTTTTTTTTATATTTTTATTAAGGTTAAAGAATAAAAACAGTACAAGATTGCCTTATGTAAATCACATAATAGTAATCAACAAGGTCATTGTCATACATAGCTTTGCAAGATACATGGTTAAAGGACATGTATTGTAATACAAGTTGGCAATTAAATACATCCGTAATATAATATAGTCTTACTGTAATGCTGCATATATGGTAAAATAAAATACAAAACCAACCTCGGTTTTTCTTTATATGTAAAGATAAGTATCCCCTTTATGGATATTGACAAAGTATAGAATATCAACTCCCCTAATTACAAACATTGGCCATTCTTGGACCACCAGGAATATAAATCAAACAATAGTGGGGAAGGTTTGGGGAAGGAATATACAGGTATCTTATTTTGAGAGCAGTTGAAGAACCTGGACCATATATATAGCGTGAGAAAGGGGTCCCTAGGAGGATATAGAATATATCGCCCATTGTATCTCTGTTGAGAGGAATGCAAATGGATATTCATAGATCTTATATAAAGAAATTAACACTCTAGTAATCTGACAAAAATCTTTGTTCTTATTGAGATGCTTCATGATAAGCTAGGAGTATAAAGCCTGGGTATGATTGTAATATTAAGTCTGCTTTATTGCTGAACATCAGCTAGTCTCACATCCCTAAAGGTGAGCTATTTCATATTTATATATAATCCAGCAAGATTCAATGGTCAAGAGTTTCTTTGGCCAACTGAGGATTGCCTAATGATATATGAGAGCAGTTAAGCCTTATAATACTTCACTAACTAAACTTTTATCCTGTAGGGCAATTCTCTATCCTGAAGAGTACGGTCATGGTCCTGAAGCTAAGGGCCTCATTAAATATAGCTCAAAGCAAAGTATGAAGAGATCTTCATGTCTTTTTCTAGAGTATAGGGGAAAGTGTTAGTCCATTGTTATCGAGAAGGATAGATTTAGGGATTTTACCTGAAGCTAAGTCATATAAACAGTCGCTATATGATTTTGTAGTTTGGGTAAAAATATCTCTAGGTCAGGTTAGACAATCTTAACATTTAGAGGTCTGTAACACTTAAAGTGAATGTAAATTTTGATGTTTAAGTGCCCGGTTTTTAAAACTTTGATTAAAAACAGGGGCACTTTAATTCATCAAAATTTACATTTCACTCCTGTTGTGACAAAAAACTTACCTTTTAAACTTCACAGCAGCTGCTGCTTCCTCCGGTCTCACAAGCCATTTCTGATGTCAGAAATGATTGATAGGTCATCCTCCAATCACAGATTCCCCCCCGGGGGATTCAGTGTCTGATTCACTGCTGTGATTGGAGGAAGCCAGATACCTCATTTTAGACCCAGGAAGAGGCTTTGAAACAGGTGGAGGAAGCTGGAGCTGCTGTGAAGATTAAAAAGTAAGTTTATTTTCACAACAGGAGTGAAATGAAAATATTGATGAATTAAAGTGCCCCTGTTTTTAATCAAAGTTTTAAAAACCAGGCACTTTAGCATCAAAATTTACATTCACTTTAAGTCCCCTCTTTTCTCTAGAACTGTAGTGGCATAGGAATACAGTTAAAATAATATAGGTTTCATTCAGCATAAACATGGTGCTAACAGTGAGCATTTGTAATACCTAGCTAAGCTGCAAAATCTTGTGGGCTATAATACACATGTGAGGCAACATTCATACAGAAAATTAAAACAATTAGACCAAAGAACTAATAAACGGCTATGGAGCTAACATTAACAGGAATTGTCCTGTAACTATATGAACATTCATTCATGGCAATACAACACAGGGCTAAGAGCTTAGATCGGTTATTCCACACCACTAATGAATGACTATATTAGACAAGCTATAGCATAAACAGTTCTGAAAAGAAGGATTTAACCGATTCCTTGTGTGCAGTCTACCGGATAAGGGTATGGTGAACAGTCTGGATCGATGCCGAGACTGGGCCCAAACGGACAATCTCTCCTCTCAAATGCAGTACCTTTTTCTGTAAGTAATACAGAACCTCCGATCCATTATGTCCTCCCCTCATAACCTGTTGCTTATATAGTGAAATAAAAGTGGGCTTCCTTTGTTTGGAATTGCACCGCTTTGTAGATTTTTATCTCTGGATCCGCTTTAGCTAGTTCTGACTTCTTGAGGAGCAAGCCAATCTCGCCCCGGGGGCGCCTTCCCGTGACTCTACCAGCCGCTTCTGCCGGGTCTTCTGACAGCGGTGGGGTTAGGGTTCCCAAGGGCCCCTCTGCTTCCATTTCCCCTTCTTATTGCATTGATCCCTCCAAGTCCAGAGATTAGGGCTCTCAGTTGTCACAATTGCCACATGATCCCCCTCCGACTTCTCGAAATGAGTTTGATGTGTGAGGCATGTCGGTAGATTGCTATAATCATGTAAGGCCTCTGCAATGGGCTCCGGGTTTTTGTAAGAAATCTCCATCTGATCCTGAAGTGGATCCGCTGTTGGGGGACAATCGTATGTAGCCAATAGTATAAAATATAGCTTCAGTTCCATGAAATGATTGCTGATTAGCTGTAGGATGGCTTTTTCCCATTTGGTTACCGCATCCATAGTGAAATCAAGGGTTTCAACATGCCTGTAGTAGTTCTTCCTCTTCTAAGACCACTATGTATCCAGAATATCACTTAGGGCCCAAGCCAACAATGAACAGGTTCGTTAGAGAGTATCAACATACTCTATAACCCAGTTACCTGGGGGTGGGGAATTCTTGCGGCAGCCCAAGCCGCCCTGCAATGAAAACTAAAACGACAGTCTCCTGGGTTGTGTAGATCCACGTGGCTTTTCTTAACAGCATAGGCTAGGCTTGCAGTTGGATATGAGCTCCAAAATTCCACTGTTAGCATGCAGCTTATGTCTATTATCAGGCTAGCAGATTTGAAGAGATTACTAATAGGTAAATATATAAAAATCAGTCAAAAAAACAACTCTAAAGTCAGGAGCTTCACAGAGACGCGTCCTGCTGCTTCAGAAGTAGGCTCCACCCCTCACCTGTTAATTTTTTTGACACTTTGTGTGACTTAGCAGGTGCACATAATTCAAGTGTAAAGTTATCAGTGCCAATATCTTGTAGGATATCAGTCTTCTCACTATCAAGGTGGCGCTTAGTGAAGCCAATGGTTGTCATCAGATTATATTGTCACTGGATTAGGCAAGTTCTATGAACTTCCTGAGTAGACTAGTTAAGACTTGTTCGAGAACACATTATTACCTGTTTTTTTCATACAAAATGTTTATGTGGGTATGTATATAACTGCATTTTAGGTATACAACATTTTTTATTTAAATAAATAAAAAAACAAACATAAAAAAACAAACATATGTTTTTCCACACATGGGGGCCTATTTAACAAAGGTCTGTCGGACCTGATCCGACAGTGCGGATCAGGTCCGACAGACCTCGCTGAATGCGGAGAGCAATACGCTCTCCGTACTCAGCATTGCGCCAGCAGCTCTTGTGAGCTGCTGGGGCAACGCCGCCCCCTGCAGATTCATGGCCAATCGGCCGCCAGCAGGGGGGTGTCAATCAATCCAATCGTACAGGTTATGGAGCAGCATACTTGTCAATCAACCCGATCGTACAGGTTATGGAGCAGCATACTTGTCAGTCAACCCGATCGTAAAGGTTATGAAACAGCGGTCTTTAGGCTGCTGCTTCACAACTGGTGTTTCTGACGAGCCGGAGCTTGATAAATGGGCCCCTTGATGTAAGACTTTAGTGCTCTCCAAATACATTTTATAATCGTGTGGGGGCAGTGTAATACTATTATCTTTGTTAATAAATGTTACTTAATCCAAAACACACGTGATTTGCATAATTTAATATAAAATTATTCAATGACAATTTGTGTAACAAACATTAGAAAAAAATAATATGAAATAATCTTAGCATAATATTGGCTACACTTTAGCCGTGTGGTGTGCACTTTAAACAGGTCCTAAAGAGAACACTGGGCTTATTGGACTGTAGTTCTTATACTCCTGTCTATTATCTTAGTAACAAATATATACCTTTGTGATTCTGAGATCAAGCATCATTTAGTACGTTTTTAATATGATGTATGGGCCAAACTGTTAATCTTTATTTGTGTATTATACATTTGTATACGTGTCTATTGTGCACTTTGTGCCTGTTTATTTCTTATGCTGACATTGAGCCCTGCTATGTTTTTGTGTTTAGACCGTTCTAGGTAAAGATGCAGTGGCAGCAGCTTCACCCCGTGTGCAAGATGAACACCATTCAGCTACCCAGGTGTGTAAGATAAACTTGCTCAATGTTGTGAAAAATGCATAGTACGTGCGCTCACACACATACAAACACTCAGCTCTGATGACCCAGTGTCAATCTACTGTTGACATATTTTATACCCAGTTTGTGACATTGGTTACCAGTTTATTTACTATATGCCTCCACCTGAATTTCATGTACCTCCTACACTGTCTCTGGTAGCACCTGAGGGAACACTTTTTGGAAGGGATATGAAACCCATTTTTGTTTATTTCATAATTTAGATAGATCATGCAATTTTGAGCAAGTTTCTAATATACTCCTATTTATCATTTTATTTTCTTCATTATCTTGGTATCTTTATTTGAAAATACAAGAATATAAGCTTAGGAGCCAGCCCATTTTTTGGTTCAGCACCTGGGGTAGCGCTTGCTTGATTGGTTGCTACATTTAGACACCAATCAGCAAGCGCTACCCAGGTGCTGAATCAAAAATAGTCCGGCAGCCCAAATAAAGATACAAAGAAAATGAAGAAAAAATGATAATAGGAGTAAATTAGAAACTTGCTTAAAATTGCATTCTCTGTCTGAATCGTGAAAGTTTAATTTTGACTAGACTATCCCTTTAAAGGGAAATTTAAAGGACCAGTCAACACAGTAGATTGAGTTTTAAAATAAGTTCTTTGTTTTTTATATTATAGTTAAAGGACCAGTCAACACAGTAGATTTGCATAATCAACAAATGCAAGATAACAAGACAATGCAATAGCACTTAGTCTAAACTTCAAATGAGTAGTAGATTTTTTTTCTGACAATTTTAAGTTATCTTTTTCCACTCCCCCTGTACCATGTGACAGCCATCAGCCATTCACAAATGCATACACACTTATTCTTGCACATGCTCAGTAGGAGCTGGTGACTCAAAAAGTTTAAATATAAAAAGAATGTGCACGTTCTGTTAATGGAAGTAAATTGGAAAGTTATTTAAAATGGCATCTCTATCTGAATAATGAAAGTTTAAAGGGACACTCAAGTCAAAATTAAACTTCATGAATCAGATAGAGCATACAATTTTAAACAACTTTCCAATTTACTTCCATAAACAAAATGTGCACAATCTTTTTATATTTACACTTTTTGAGTCACCAACTCCTACTGAGCATGTGCAAGAATTCACAGCATATACGTATATGCATTTGTGATTGGCTGAAGGCTGTCACATGGTACAGGGGGAGTGGAAATAGACATAACTTTGCAATTTATTTAACAAAAATCTACCACTCATCTGAAGTTCAGACTAAGTGCTATTGCATTGTCTTCTTATCATGCATTTGTTAATTATGCAAATCTACAACGTTGACTGGTCCTTTAATTTTGATTGAGTGTCCCTTTAAACATTGTGAGGTTGTTACTCTAGTAGTTCCTATATATAATTGGCCCTAGTTGGCCTCAGCAGAGGAGATAACGGGCTTTTAACCCCTTAATGACCACAGCACTTTTCCATTTTCTGTCCGTTTGGGACCAAGGCTATTTTTACATTTTTGCGGTGTTTGTGTTTAGCTGTAATTTTCTTCTTACTCATTTACTGTACCCACACATATTATATACCGTTTTTCTCGCCATTAAACTAACTTTCTAAAAATACCATTATTTTCATCATATCTTATAATTTACTATAAAAAAAAATATAAAATATGAGGAAAAATTGAAAAAAACACACTTTTTCTAACTTTGACCCCCAAAATCTGTTACATATCTACAACCACCAAAAAACACCCATGCTAAATAGTTTCAAATTTTTGTCCTGAGTTTAGAAATACCCAATGTTTACATGTTCTTTGCTTTTTTTGCAAGTTATAGGGACATAAATACAAGTAGCACTTTGCTATTTCCAAACCACTTTTTTCCAAAATTAGCGCTAGTTACATTAGAACACTAATATCTTTCAGGAATCCGTGAATATCCCTTGACATGTATATATTTTTTTTTAGTAGACATCCCAAAGTATTGATCTAGGACAATTTTGGTATATTTCATACCACCATTTCACCGCCAAATGCGATCAAATACAAAAAATCGTTCACTTTTTCACAAATTTTTTCACAAACTTTTGGTTTCTCACTGAAATTATTTACAAACAACTTGTGCAATTATGGCATAAATGGTTGTAAATTCTTCTCTGGGATCCCC
The DNA here is from genome assembly GCF_027579735.1 of Bombina bombina. Taxonomy (NCBI): domain Eukaryota; kingdom Metazoa; phylum Chordata; class Amphibia; order Anura; family Bombinatoridae; genus Bombina; species Bombina bombina. The sequence continues at coordinate 888,467,962 of NC_069504.1, forward strand.
TTTGTTCAGAAATAGCAGACATATATGGCTTTGGCGTTGCTTTTTGGTAATTAGAGGGCCGCTAAATGCCACTGCGCACCACAAGTGTATTATGCCCAGCAGTTAAGGGGTTAATTAGGGAGCTTTTAGGGAGCTTGTAGGGTTAATTTTAGCTTTAGTGTAGTATAGTAGACAACCCCAAGTATTGATCTAGGCACATTTTGGTATATTTCATGCCACCATTTCACCGCCAAATGCGATCAAATTGAAAAAAAAGTTAAATTTTTCACAATTTTAGGTTTCTCACTGAAATAATTTACAAACAGCTTGTGCAATTATGGCACAAATGGTTGTAAATACTTGTCTGGGATCCCCTTTGTTCAGAAATAGCAGACATATATTACTTTGGCGTTGCTTTCTGGTAATTAGAAGGCCGCTAAATCCTGCTGCGCCTCACACGTGTATTATGGCTAGCAGTGAAGGGGTTAATTAGGGAGTTTGTAGGGAGCTTGCAGGGTTAATTTTAGCTTTAGTGTAGAGATCAGCCTCCCACCTGACACATCCCACCCCCTGATCCCTCCCAAACAGCTCCCTTCCCTCCCCCACCCCACAATTGTCCCCGCCATCTTAAGTACTGGCAGAAAGTCTGCCAGTACTAAAATAAAAGGGTTTTTAAAAAAAAAATAAAATTTTTTTTTAGCATATTTACATATGCTAGGGTGTAGGATCCCCCCCTTAGCCCCCAACCTCCCTGATCCCCCCCCAAAACCGCTCTCTAACCCTCCCCTCTGCCTCATTGGGGGCCATCTTGGGTACTGGCAGCTGTCTGCCAGTACCCAGTTTGCAAAAAAAAGTGCTTTTTTTATTTTTGTTTGGCTTTTTTCTGTAGTGTAGCTTCCCCCCCCCACACAGACAAACCCCCACCACCTTGCTGATCTTTTTTTTTTTTTTAAATATTTAGACATTTATAAATTTTTTATTAATACATTTTCTGTAGTGTAGCGGTTCCCACCCGCCCCCGCCCTCCCGTGCACACGCGCGCGTCCGTGCGCGCCCCCGCTCATCCCCGCCCCACGATCCCGCCCCCCCTGCACATAACCAGGGCCATCGATGACCGCCACCCGCCTCCCGGTCCGGCTCCCACCCACCAACGCAGGGAGCCACCGATCTCCGGTGCAGAGAGGGCCACAGAGCAGGATCGCTTCCAGCTGCTTTCCACACCGAGGACGTGCAGGGTACGTTCTCAGGCATTAACTGCCTTTTTTTTTGAGGACGTACCCTGCACGTCCTCGGTCGTTAAGGGGTTAAACATAGGGAAACTAAAACTTTATACTTTTTTTTTTTTTTTTTTTTTATCGTAATTTTTATTGAGGTTTGAAAGTAAGAACATAGCAGACATATAAAAATGAACCGTTCAGTATACATACCAAAATCCTATACATTTTACAGTTGGTAAAAGCACAGGCATATGCGATCATAAATGAAGTGTCTGTATATCTAAATTCAACCTTATAACCAGGCCTCTATTTTTTTTTATGAAACTAATACACAAATTCTTAAAGGGACACAAAAGTCAAAAATAAACTTTCATGATTTAGAGGGCATGCAGTTTTAAGAGACTTCCTAAATTACTTCTATTATCAAATTTTGCACCTTCTTTTTATATGCAAAAATAAATTAAATTGTCAAAACAAAATCTACTGCTTATTTGAAATTCAGAGTAAGTGCTATTGCATTTTCTTTTTATTATGCACTTGTTAATAATGGAATTCTGCTGTATTTAGCGGTCCTTTTACCATATCTAAGAAATAAACCAGTCCCTTGTGGCTAATCTTGGACCTTTAAGCTAATAATTATAGCAGTAAGGTGGTATAGATGTACTAGATTAGTAATAAGCTACAATGATAAACCTATTAATGTAGGGAAAAGATGCTGGTTTTGGAACAAAGATAGCAAAGCAAATGTGTATACTGACAGTACATCCAAAATCTCACTATTTTACATACAATTTGGTACAGTATTATTGAATCCAGTAAAATCAGCACCAATAAGATACTCTTAACAGTGCAATATTGTCACAACATAACATTCAGTGGGAGCAAACAGGTTTTTAAGGCAATACATCTACTATTATAAAACAGGACCCATATAATTGTAGCTTAGCTATATGTACAGTTAGACCTCCGTTTTTGTTACTACCTAAACCTAGAGAAACCACTGAGACTTCAATCCAGCCTTTTCGAGACTAGGAATTAGGAGGATGTTATACACTCTCTCTTTGACTCGAATATCACATCTTTATCTGATTCAGATCTTTCGCTGAGCTTAATCGGTAATATTAAAACTATATAGCCTATAGAGTGAACTACTTAAAGGAACATTATACATGATCCATTTATATAGCCTATACAGGTGTGTCTATATTATAGTTTTGCTTATTTTTAAATAACAATGCTCTGATTTTCAGACTCCTAACCAAGCCCCAAAGTTTTAGGAGAATACAGAGGTATACCTACTCCAGCTTGCTCCTGTTTGTTTAAAGAGTCTTTTCATATGCAGAGGAAGGGGGATGTCTGTTATTTCCCACTTAAAGTGGGTGTTCTAGTAACCTTTTAAACAGAGCTAAACTGGAAGCTTCTAAGTAAGTTTTTAAACAGTTTTATACTGGATTTTTATATCAGTATCTGTGCACATTATTCTTTATAGTAGTGTCTATTACATGCAGTTATATGAAAATTGGTGTATACTGTTCCTTTAAAGGTACATAATACTCATACTGCATCAGTTTTAAGTGATTTAGCATATAACTGTAAAAAGCTGACAGGAAAATATCACCTTAACATCTCTATGTAAAAAAGGAAGATATTTTACCACACAATATCCTCAGCTCGCCAGAGAAAGTCCTGTGTAAAAAGTTATACTTCAGCTGCTGTCCAACTGCAGGTAAAAATAAATAAAAATGAAGAAATTAACTGCAGCCAATCGGCAACTTTTTACTGTGATCTCATGAGATTTCATAGTAAATTTCCTTAAATCTTGTCCCAGGACAGGCATACTGATTTGCTGTTTAAAATCCTTTACAATGGGGTGTGAATACTTAGGACATTTTGAGGTAAAATATCTTTCTTTTTTACATAGAGATGTTCAGGTGACATTTTCTAGTCCGCTTTTTGCAGCTATGCTGCAGCACTTTCAAGTGTTTCAACATTTGGGTATCATGGCCCTTTAAGCAAAACTCTGCATACTGAATATTCTGGATACAGCAAAAACTCAACATTAAAGGTCCTCCCTAAAGATTTCTCCCAATATTTGCTGAGGCATGAACACCAATGAAAAACAAAACAAAAATAAGAAGGTAGACTGTCCCTCGTAAAGTTAAAGCAGGAACCACTTTCCCACATTGCAAAGCAAACAAGCTTTGCATCACAGCAATTTAAAAAAAGGAGGCCCACTATTGCTGTCACCTATGCAGTGGTCAATCAAAAGCCAAATAACAGATTGAGCAGTCCCTGTAAATCAACCACACAAGTGCAAATAGAATGTCTGCATCCTTACATCTGAATATGACGTACCCCATAACCCAAAATAATATACTAACATAGGAAGAACTACCACCAACGTTAAAGGGACATTCAAGTCAAAATTAAACTTTCATGGTACAGATAGAGAATGCAATTTTAAGCAACTTTCCAATCAACGTTCATTAACAAAATGTGAACAGTCTTTATATATTTACACTTTTTTTGTGTTACCAGCTCCTACTGAGCATGTGCAAGAATTCACATAATATACATGTATGCATTTGTGATTGGCTAATGGCTGTCACATGATCCAGTGGTAGTGGAAAAAGACATAACTTTGAAATTTTTTAGAAAAAAATCTACTACTCCTTTGAAGTTAAGAATAAGTGCTATTGTCCATTGAAGGGAAGCAGGACTGGACATTGTTTATCGTATCCAATGACTTTGCCCTAAGATCTTTTGACCCATATTACTTTATAAATGGCCGACACCATTGATCCCTGCTTCCTAACTATAACGTGTACAAGGCAATGGCATGTGGAGCATACAGGCCAACTTACACTCTGCAGGCTAAGCTGGACTTCCAGCGGCCTGTGGTCTCCAGGCCACGGACAGAGCAATCTCCTTCTACAGAATTCAGCTGGATAAAAGCCGATCAAAATGGTATGGGTTAATTATGATAAGAGTACCGGGACTGCCTCACTTCAATAAATATAACCACACTAGTCCTAAGGACAGCTATTTTTACTAATCCCCAGCGATTACAACCATTACAGAAATTAATCCGAAAAGTGATTCCTTGCTTAATGTGCCTTTTAGTGCCTCGGGCGTAGAGATAGACCATTGGACTATCGATTTCATGAAGATAAAGTTTCTGAGTCCTAGTCGATGTCCGAAAACTGCTTACACCGCTAACAAATTGCTATAACTGTGAGGACTGTAAATAAGTGCACTCATAATTTGCTAAATAAACCCCTATAACATAATAGTTTAAAAATCCTATACCTGCTATGTGACAAAGCCAAACTTCTATGTACATTTATATACTTATTGCATTTGTTGGTTATTAAAGGGACACTGAACCCAAAATTTTTCTTTCGTGATTCAAATAGAGCATGCAATTTTAAGCAACTTTCTAATTTACTCCTATTATCAATGTTTCTTCGTTCTCTTGCTATCTTTATACAAAAAAAGAAGGCATCTAAGCTTTTTCTCTTGGTTCAGCTCTCTGGACAGCAGTATTCGATTGTCCTTGCTGATCCACCAATCGGCAAGGACAACCTAGGTTGTTCACCAAAAATGGGCCGGCATCTCAACTTAATTCTTGCATTTCAAATAAAGATACCAAGAGAATAAGGAACATTTGACAATAGGAGTAAATTACAAAGTTGCTTAAAATTTCATGCTCTATCTGAATCACAAAAGAAAAAATTTGGGTTCAGTGTCCCTTTAAGCTAACTCCACTCAGGGCTAGGATCTTATCATTTCTTGTCTCCCCCTAAGAGGCCTATACCCAGCAGGTTACATTTTACTTATGTTAGTTTAGAATATAGTTAGTTTATACCTACTACTGATATGTTGATATAATATATCTAAGTTACTAACCACATGCTTAATGTTTTTACCTAGGGCTCTTGTTACCCCACTATTTAATATATCCATCTGAGTTACCTATTTCCCAGCAGGCATCATAATACCTAAGATAGCTTTAAATATAACCTATACTGACCACTGCTATGGTGACCTAATATTCTCAAGGTATTATCCATATGCTTCAAGTTTGTAAATGTACTTATATTATATGTAGATAGTGTCTTAATTAAGTTTCTAGAAGTGATAGGTCTTAATGAGTATCACAATGCTAACATATATGAACTGTTAGGCCAGTGAGTAGGCACAAAATAAACACATTATCAACCTCACAATATATTTAATACAATTGGTAAGCCTACATCATGTTAGTGGAGAATACAGCCAGCTCCCAGAAGTGGTAGATAGTTGTCGGGCCCAGTGGTAGCCCACGAGAGCTGAAATATACTCAAGGTCCTAACTACACATAGAAGCAATGCTCAGTGTACCAGCTATAGACTTATGCGCACAATATTTCCAATTAAAGAGAGTTGCATCAGTCAACAATGATCTATATTTATAAGTATTACTTATTGCTGCGCTACCTGCGGCCAAGGTGGCACGTCCTTAGTCTTTAATATCCAGAGATAACCTGTACTATGGACTATAAGCAGTTACCTATAGACTGACATATGCACAGAGTTCTTTATTGTCACAATAACCTAGAGCTTGAATGTACAGAGTTATAGCAGTCACATGTCTTACTATACATACCTAAATACCTGATTATTTGGTAGATATTTTTACATGCCCTTTACGGTACATTACTCTTTCTTTAAGAGTCACTTACATTATACTGTATAGCAAACAATACGACTAGGTTGATTACCAAGGTTAACAAGATGGTTCCCCTTAACAATGTATATACTAGCAATAACCAGCTGTTATATTGTACTCTAGTGGAGGCTCCATTTTTTCCCCACAATGTTTATATTTGACTATGCTTATATTACAGTATAGACAGAAAATGAAGTTATTCAGTTGAGATCCAAAAGTGGTCTCCTTAGTTGGTACTTACCTCCAAATAACCTGTTCACCTAGATTGGGGGTCCAAAAGTGGCCTCATTTATCATTTTGGAGGTATATAGCACATTTGGTATACTATCTACAGTACATATTGTGCCCTTTTCTTTTTACCTCTTTCGAGAATGCATATCACCAACCTACAATATTATGTCTTGTCTTGTCTGTATTCCAATATTCTTATTGTGTTATTTTATTATATATTCCATGTATGCCTTATTTTAAACCTTAAATACAAATTATTATAAAAAAAAGAATAAGTGCTATTTTATTGTCTTTTTAATCGTGCATTTGTTGATTATGCAATTCTGCTGTATTTACTGATACCTTACTCGAGTAGCAATGTAAGCTGCTAACAAAAATGAATGGGAAACCAATATCAGGGCTTTTCTCAAGCCTGCCATTATCATGTTTTCTGTAGAATAAATAATAAACATTAAACATATTAGTTCCATATAAATCAAAGCAGGCCTTTAATATGTCATTAGAATGGCAGTGAGCTGCCCAAAGTCCAGACTTTAATTCCCAATTCCCCTTCTACCGAGAGAGATCACTGTAGCTAGTAGAAGTGGCAGCTCCATAGTGGTCGCTTTATATAAGGTAGGATTTCAGTATGCAAACCTCAAAATCAAACCGCAGGGTCCTGCATTTTGCCTGTTTCCAAATAGTGCCATTTTACCATGTACATAAATGTAGAGCAGGAAACTTGGACTACTCGGTAGTACCTTTATATTCACTATCCACTTAGACGACGGATCTATTTCAATGCACGATCCGGGATGATGGACATTTCTAGTGATGGCCAAACATTTTAGAAGTACTATGATTTGTAGATAGTTTTTTTATCTAAGTATTTTTAAATTTCTCAGTAAAAGAGGTAGGAATTAATAGTTGACTGTCCTGTGAGGTATTCCTTATTGCTGTAAATTCCTTTTTCTTTTTTCTTCATTGCGGGTGAAGTGTTAAAGGGACATCCTACACCTTAGTCATCTTAAAGTCTTACTTTAGTCATCTCTGCAAATAGCCTTCTGCACTCTTTTTATAACATGCAGCAGGAACAGTAAAAAAGTTATTTTAAAATGAATAGCGTTTCTGGCCAGTTTAAAATGGCAGCCAATCTCAGCCCACTGATGATGTCACGATCTGGGCTGCATCAAGGCACTCTGCTGAATTGCATTGAAAGTCTGTTGAATCCAACTAGTGAGTCTCTTGTGATTAGAAGCCATATGCAGCCCAGATCATGATGTCATCAGTGGGCTGAGCTTGGCAGGCATTTCAAACTGGCCAGAAACAATATTCATTTTTTTAAAATAACTTTTTTTTTACTGTTCCTGCTGCATGATATAAGCAGGAGGCTCTTTGCAGCTTAAAGGGTCAGTCAACACCAGAATTTTTTATTTTTATAAAAGATAGATAATCCATTTTATTACCCATTCCTTAGTTTTGCATAAACACAGTTATATTAATTAATTTTTTACCTCTGATTAAATTGTATCTAAGCCTCTGCAAACTTCCCCCTTATTTCAGTTATTTTGACAGACTTGCATTGTAGTCCATCAGTGCTGGCTCCTAGGCTCCATGTGCGTGAGCAGTGTTCTCTATATATGACACACATGAACTGAAACTAGTGGTGAAAACTGTCAAAATGCTTTCAGAATAGAGGTGGCCTTCAAGGTCTAAGAAATTTACAAATGAACCTCCTAGGTTTAGCTTTCAAATAAGAATATCAAGAGAACAAAGCAAATTTGGTGCTAAAAGTAAATTAGAAAATTGTTTAAAATTACATGCCCTATCTGAATCATGAAAGTTTATTTTGGACTAGACTGTCCCTTTAATCTAAGGTAAGATTTTAAGATGACAAAGGTGTAGACTGTCCATTTAATCAGTTTGTATAAACTCCACCTCATGCCTGATGAAGAATAAAATATTAAAACATTACAGTTTTGTTTTATTTTGGGTGGAAAAATAGGATGTTTACAATGTTACTCTTGCCTTTTTGCTGCTAGAAGTCAAAAGGACAAATATGAACAAATATGGTTTTGGTGATTGCTTATGTTGTGAGCAAAGAAAATATACATATAATGATAGAACAAACTTTTTTTTTTTTCTTTGCTTTTTTTTAGAAGCCAGTTTACTAAAACCTGCCAGAGCAGTTCCAAAACCCTTTAGGTGCTATAAAGCATGTGAAGACAGATGTTTGAGCGCCCTGTCTGTAGTGCATTGTGAATGCCATGACTTAGAGTTGTCAGATGTATGATGACCAGTGTTTCTCAACTCCAGTCCAGTCCGGTACCCCTATCAGACCAGATTTTCATGATAGCTTAACTAGAGCACAGCTGATGATTGAGAGCAGGATAATACCCATGATAATTGATCAGGTGATTTTTTTTTTCACCTGTGCTCTAGTTAAGATATCATGAAAATCTGGTCTGTTTGGGGTAATTGAGGACTGGAATTGAGCAACAGAGATGTAGACTCTTGATATATGTTCAATGGACTGTTTGTAAGACCTTGAAGGAAGCCATAACACATAATTTCAGTATAACGGAGGATTTTTTTCTACATCCTAGGGAAAAGTATTGCCTTATCTTCACCATGTAGTTTTTTTTTTTGTCTGCCCTTTTTTTTGTTTCTTTCTTTTTTCCATGCTTGTAGATTTTTTTTTATTTTGCTTTACTTTCTTCTGCATGTACTCTTCAGCCGCCATCTCATATCACTTTTTTTTTCTAGGAGTCACGTTCTTTTGCGGTTGGAATGTTTAATGGTCAGCTGCACACAGAACAAGTTTTTCCTTATCCATCAGGTAAGACGTCTTAACAGGGAATGAATGAGGTTGTGTGATGCGGGGATCATTTCTACAAATAAAGAACATGCTAGAAATATGGTTGTAAACCCATTAGAACCAAGTAGAAAACGGCCATATTACTTTGTCCTCTCATAAATGTCTCTTGTTTCTGCATAGTTCCCTTTTTTCTATCTAAAATAGCATTAGGACTATACAAAGTTCATCTTAGTCCCAATGTTATTCTAGCGTTTATCAATTCAGCAAAGACTTGAATAAATGTCTTTTGTAAAATTATTTTTCATTGCAATGCCCTGTAGAATGTCACTGTAAAAAAAAAAAAAAAGTTTGTAAAACCTTTAGAATTTTCTGCTTTAGTTTGACTTAAACTGTGTATCTAAAAACTAAAAGATACACATAATTTGATTAAAGGGACATAATACTCATATGCTAAATCACTTGAAAGTGATGCACCATAACTGTAAAAAGCTGACAGGAAAATATCACCTGAGCATCTCTATGTAAAAAAGGAAGATATTTTACCTCACAATTTCATCAGCTCAACAGAGTAAGTTCTGTGTAAAAAGTTATACTTCAGCTGCTTTCCAGCTGCAGGTAAAAAAAATAATAAATTAACAGCAGTCAATCAGCATCAGCAGTACGGATGTCATGAACTTTTTTTTTCTTGTGATCTCATGAAATTTCACTTAACTCTAGTGAGATTTCATAGTAAACTTCCTTAAACTGAATAGGGCATGAGGCTCACTCCCTTGCTGGTCCCGGGACTGGCATACTGATTTGCTGCTTAAAGTCCTTTACATAGAGATGTTCAGGTGATATTTTCTAGTCCTGTAGTTTTTACAGCTATGCTGCATCACTTTCAAGTGTTTCAACATTTTGGTATCATGGCCCTTTTAAGCAAATATTTTCATGTCTTTTATAGAAAACATTGATCAAAAAATTCAGTATGTTTTTATTGGGTAAAAAAATGGGCCTTCAAGCTTTACCAGCTCTAATATGGAGGTAAATTCGGATTATCCTAAGTTATGAAGGTATAATCTAGATTTTATTAAAGACACAGAGACGAGTATTTTGCTTATCTTTCCTTTACTATTAAATGCAGTCATTAAAAGTACATATACAAATACAAGAAACTGTCATATTTGAAAAGAGACAGTTAAAACAAAGAAATATCAGTGACCAATAACAAAGGAGAACTGATTAGACCAGAACAAAGTAACCAATCAGATTCAAAATGTGTACTATAAACTGTCCAACATATACTAACACATCCTCTTTCTTGTCAACTGATGAAGAAAACATAAAATCCATCAAATAACAATAAATCCAACTGAAAAGGCAAACAAGAAGATTGAAGAGCAGGATCTTGAAAAGGAGAGACGTCCGTGCCGAATTTATCAACTTGATAGAAGAATTAGAAGATCTACTGGAATTCTGTAACCATTGAAGAAAACTTGCTTGAAGATTCGATTTATCACATAGATGAGAGGGAACAAAACCATCCAGCAGAATATCCATATTATTGATTGATAACTAAAAACAAATGTAAAAAGATTAATAATATCATCATAAAATAAGGGAGGGACAAAATGAAAATATATATACCATAAAGAGGAGGGAAAATACTCGTCTCTGTGTCTTTAATAAAATCTAGATTATACCTTCATAACTTAGGATAATCCGAATTTTATTACAAGACCAGAGACTCATATTTTGCTAGTTTAAAGCAACTAACAAAATAAACTAAGCGAGGCGTGTTCAATGGGTTTAAAATAAAATTGTTTAAAAATAGAATCTGAAGACCAGTCAGCTGCATCCAAAATTTGCTGAAGGGTAGCAGCTTTCAAAAATGCTTTAGAAGCGGCTGATCCTCTGACAGAGTGAGCAGAAAAAGAACAATCAATACTTGCCTCACTCATAACCCATTTAACCCACCTAGCTATAGATGTAGAACAGATAGGATCATGAGGAGGAACAAAAGACAACAAAAGTTGGTTAGAAGAAGAAGAACGAAAAGAAACAGTTCTACGTTCATACTCTTTAAGACATAAAACCACACATAAGAGAGGTTCAGAAGGTAAGTAAGGATAAAAAATAGAAGTTGAAAAAGATTTAGTTCTTTTAGAAATAAAGAAAGTAACACCTTCAGGAGTAAAACGTTTAGAGTTAAAGTCTAAAGCTCTGACATCAGAGACTCTACGAAAAGAAATTAAGCATAAAAGAGTAGCTAACTTAGTAGAAAGTTGTTTCAAAGATAAACATTCGTTAGAAGGCCAAGACTTAAAAAGAGCAAATATAAGATCAACATCCCAAAAGGAAGAATATTTTGGAGCTGGAGGTCTCTTTAATTTTATTGCTTTCATTAACTTACAAATTAAAGGGTGTTGACCTACTGGAAAATTATTAACAAAAGAATGTTTAGCAGAAATAGCGGATCTGGAAACATTAATAGTTCTATAAGCTAAACCTGAATCGAAAAGAGAAGTAAGAAAGTTAATTATAAAAGCTATATCAACTGAAAGGGGATCCAAACGTCTTTCCAAGCACCAGCTAGACCATCTGGTCCATGCGGAAAAATAGCATTTTTTGGTCCCGGTGGGCCAAGGAGTCTTGAAGGAGTTCTTTAGCTTGTTGTGATAAGCCTTGGAGAGATGAAGATTGCCCGATATTGACCAAGCAATAAGACGAAGAGATCCTTGAATGATGAGATCGTGAGGATGACCTTCTGGATCTGACAATAGAAGAGGAAAAAGAGGAAGAAGAACAGGATGGTTTACAGATAGTTCTAGAAGAGATGGGTACCAAGCTTGAGACGGCCAGAGGGGAGTGATTAGGAGAATTGAAAGGAGATCTCGACGAACTACCGAAATGGTTCTCTGAATCATCGAGAATGGGGGAAACGCGTATGCTACTTGAAGAGGCCAAGGGTGAAGAAATGCATCGATCGCTAGAGCATCCGGATCTGGACGCCAACTGAAATATGGACGCATCTGAAAATTCAGTCTCGAGGCAAACAGATCCATCGAAAAGGGACCTCTGACAGAGTGGAGCGAATGAAAAACTTGATGGTGAAGCTTCCAATCGCTGGAATCTGTCAGATAACGGGAACCCCAATCCGCTGCTACATTGGATAAACCTGGGATATATTCTGCTTTGACTGAAATATTTCTGTCCAAGCAAAGATGAATGAAATCTTTCGTAATAATCGATAAATCCCTTGATTTTGTACCACCGAGACGATTTAAATAACGAACTGCAGAAATATTGTCCATTTTGAGTAAAATGGACACAGGAAAATAATTTTTTACAAAACTTTTGACTGCAAAAGAGCCTGCCAAAAGTTCTAAGCAGTTGATATGAAAACGTTTTTCCTCTAAAGACCATTTTCCTCCCGTGATAGAGGGACCACATCGAGCACCCCAACCCGAACGACTGGCATCGGATTCTATCACAAGATCCGGAGTTTTCCCAAAAATGGCTCTCCCGTTCCAAGCTTCTATATGGGTGAGCCACCAAGATAGTTCTTCTTTGGCTTCTGAAGAAAGAGGGATTAGGTGTGAATAAGAAAGACCTTTCTGAAGATGGGAAATTTTTAATTGTTGAAGTTCCCTGTAATGAAGAGGAGCAGATAGCCTGAATAGAGGATGAGAGTAACCCCACTATTCTGGCTATAGTCCTGATGGGAACCAAAGATAAAGAAAGAGTTTTTGAAATCTCTTTCTTGATATTCACAACTTTTTCCCTGGGAAGACTGAGAGTAGATTGTAAAGTATCTATTTGAAAACCTAAAAAGGTTAGAGATTTGGTTGGAGAAAGAACCGATTTGTCTTTGTTGACTATGAAACCCAAATTTTCTAAAATATATAAAGTAAGATTGAGTTGAGATTTTAGAATGACAGAGTCCTGATTCATAATCAAGATATCGTCTAGATAAATGATGAGACGAACTCCTCGAAGACGAAGCCAAGTAACGATAGGTTTCATCAATTTGGTGAAAATCCAAGGAGCTGAAGATAAACCGAAAGGCATACAAGTGAAACTCCAAGTTTTCCCTTCCCAAACAAAAGTCAGGAATTTTCTGTGAAGTTGAGCTACCGGAACTGTTAAATAAGCATCTGTCAAATCTAATCTGATTAGAAAATCGTTGTCTAAAAGGCAATCTCTTAACAGATGAATACCTTCCATCTTGAAATGTTGATAAACAACGAAAGAATTTAAGGTTCTTAAGTTTATTACTGGACGAAATTGGCCGTTTTTCTTTTTTACAAGAAACAGATTGCTTAGAAAACAATTTTGAGGGTTTGAAACCAGTTCTATAGCTTGTTTGATAGAAGACTTGAAACTTCGTTTTGAACCAAAATCCTGTCTGAATTTGAAAACTTTATTGGGATAGGAAGAGAATTCTGGACAGGAGGAGAAATAAAATCTATAAAAAGACCTGAAACGGTGTGAAGAACCGATTGATCTGTAGTAATCAGATTCCAATTGTGAGCAAACAGGGATAATCTGCCTCCTATTATGTTTTGGGAAGAAACCTGAAAAGGAAGAAAAGAAAAATTTACCTTGTGAAGCACGGGATCTTTGTCTTGAACGTTGGATTCTGGGATTCCAAAATCTTCCTCTTGATGCGAAAAAACCAGTGGACATTTGGTTTTGATACTGTCTTTGTTGTTGATATTGTTGGTTTGTGAATTGAGACCTATTAGGGTATGAGGCCCGGCCGGGAAAGCGGCCTCTGCCTTTCCCAGCCTGATCGGAGAAACGTTCTTGATAGAAAATCTTCTTCATGGAAGTTCTCACTTTATTTAAATTAGAAAAAGTGTTCACATAACTGTTAAGTTCCTTAATGAATGTGTCACCAAATAACAGACCTTTAGTGTCCGGGTGAATCTCATTAACTGCGAAATCACACACTCTGGGATCAATTCTTCTCAACAAATTACGTCTGCGCTCTGTATACATAGCAGAGTTAGCATTACCTAAAAAGGTAAGCATTCTCTGCAACCATTCCCTTACAATGATAGGGTCTAAAAGGGTATTATCATAAACTGCCTGTTCAGATAGATCGAATAATTTAGATAGGGGCCCAATAGTGTCAAGCATTTTATCCTGACATATCTTCCAAGCCCTATCCATGCCTTTTTTAATCTTAAAGCCAGGAGAACCTATGAATTTCAGAATTTTTGGGTCCACCTCTGGAGTGCAACAAGCATTATTCGGTAAAATGGGTCTGGGACACTCAGCCTTCATCTTATTACGAGAATCTCTTTTAAGTGGTTGACGAAGCTGGTAATCTATGAAATCAGCAATGTCAGAAGAAGGGCACCATTCCGCAGATCTCGGATGGTGCAAATCATCTGCATTGAATCTAGGATTTCCTAAACAATCATAAAATTTTATTTTATTAGATTCAATATGTTTAGACTTTTTTAGGTGTTTTTTAAATTTTTTGATTTTCGGAGAATCATCTGAGGAAGAGTGAGAAACATAATCCTCAGATATAACTGAATCTAATGAAGAATCAGAATTCACTTCTGTCTCAGAAACCATATCAGAATTATCTTTATTGGCCAAAGCCTCTCCCATCAGTAACCTCTTGGGAGTAGAGGAAAAAGCAGGTGTTTTCCTTCCTTTCCTGCAAGGAACAGAAACATTTGAAGCCATTTGGCGAGACTTTTTAACTAGTTTCTTACTAGTTTTAACTGCACTAGAAACAGTTCTTTTCCTTTTTAAAGTTTTCTTTGAATTTGAATTGTAAATCATCAAAGAAATTTTTTCAAGCATGGAGTTCATAGAGACATCTATCATCTTTTGAATACCTTCTGGATTGAGAGAAGGATTCAATTCTGAAGTCTGAGACATAATAAATTTTTTTATATTTTTTCTAAAATAACTAACTAAAATATAAATAAATAAATTTAATCTGAAATATAATAACTAAACTATTAATAACAGTAATTATTAAAGAGAATTGCCCCAAAGAGTGTGATCAATTTAATAAAAGTATGACAAAAAATTTATACTAAATATTGTATATTTAAAATATTGTTAGTAGAATAAATTACTATCACCAGTAGATGGCGATGAGACACTTTGTAGTGAGAATTGAGCAGAAACACTAAGAAATTATTTTCCTCTGGGATCGCAACAAAGTTGCAACCATCCCCGGCAAAGGAACAAGCTGTTAGGTGAAGAGAAAGGGCGGGAACAAGCGTAAGTACGCAACAACAAGGTGACGATGCAGCGCGCATGCGCAGAAAAGAAGAAGAAGCTAAGATGGCGAACGGAGAGCAAGCTTAGCGAAAATAGAAAACGGAGGTAACAAACAGATTGAAAACAATAAAGTATACAAGCGAAATTAGAAAAACCAAAAAATTAATAAATAACCAACGAAAAGTTTATTAATAAACGAGGAAAAGGGGAAATAGAAAATAACCCACAGATATAAATAAGAATAATAAGAATAAATGACAATAAGAGATAAAGAAAATAACAAAAGGTTTAAAACTGAAATACAACCAAAAAGCAACTATTATAAGAAATAATGCACACTATACTTATCTCATACTGCAGCAGTAAAAGAAAGAGGATGTGTTAGTATATGTTGGACAGTTTATAGTACACATTTTGAATCTGATTGGTTACTTTGTTCTGGTCTAATCAGTTCTCCTTTGTTATTGGTCACTGATATTTCTTTGTTTTAACTGTCTCTTTTCAAATATGACAGTTTCTTGTATTTGTATATGTACTTTTAATGACTGCATTTAATAGTAAAGGAAAGATAAGCAAAATATGAGTCTCTGGTCTTGTAATAAAATTGTGGTTTGATATTCCAGTCAATGGTCAGGTGTGAGTTTGAGGTAATTTCCTCTTAAAATAAATAGAATCTTCAGTTTCCATCAGTATCTGTTCTTGAGTAGATTTATAAATTAAGGAGTAAATCATACTATGGCAAAAAGAGATGTGAGGATGCAAAGCTTATAAGATTCAGGAGCTTGAAACATTGCACAGCCAGGCAGATGGCATACAGATAAAGCACAGTCTACACCACTATTACCCTAAAATTGCTCATAGCGATAGGCATTTAATATACCAGGGGCTTCCATATAAGGACTAATGATCTGAAGGCATCCCTGGAATTGGCTTTAATTGTTCATTTAATAGGAGAGGTAACTATGGAAAAGTGCCAAGGTGATAAACCGTACTTTCCAAAAAGAACATTGTCTTCCATGTCAAGTTTGCCAAAAATTACTTATGATTCATACAGCTCTAACGGAAATGTGTTCTACAGATCAGACAAAGTGAGAAATGTTATTTGGCTTTGCAGCTTCCATACAGCTTGCAGTGATTGAGAGACCAGTGTAGGTGTAATACAGCACATCAGATACTTCCAAAAGGAAATCTTCAGCCTAATGACTAAAGCGGAACTTCTTGCTTTGGCATGATATGAAGGCTTGTAGATTTGTGCAAGTAATCCCATAATACAAAATGCTTGAAGTGGTTATGTATAAAGGAATAGAAAAAAAATAATTTAAGCCAATATACTGGATTAATTAACAAGTCCATGAAAAGTTTGTTTGAGTCAACTGTTGCTTAAAATGAGTTGCCACCAATTGCTTTTTCCAACAAAGATAGCAAATGATGGATCAGTTGTTCATAAAAAAAAACTCCAGATTCTTTTTTTTTTTTTTTTAGTTATTCAGACTTAGAAGAAGGCTAAATCAGATTTTAGGTAAAATTACTTCAAAAATAAAATAATTCTAAAGTGTTTACAAACCTTTTATCATTACTGTAGCTTTAGAGAATGATTGTTTTTATACAGCTTCTCTGAAATATGATTTGCGCACATACCATTCTGTACCCATCTACGCATTTTGCCTCATCTCCCAGTGTTTTTCTTCCTAAAAAAAAAAAAATGTAAACATTGAGTTGCTTTACCTTCTAACTGAGTGATAGGTACCATGATTTGCTTTAGTACTTTTTTATTTTTTTATTTTTTATTCCTACCTTCACCTTTTGTCTCTGCTTTATCCATGGCTCGTTTATCCTAAATGCCCTTCCTTCACCATCCCTAGTGCTGAGTGAGGAGCAGTCTCAGTTCCTGAGTGAGTTGGTGGGTCCTGTGTCCCGATTCTTCCAGGTGAGAGAGGAGTATAGGAGAGCAAGGGTGAAGGGAGAATGTAGTTTAGGCTGTAGAAGGAGATGGAGGAAAACAGTTTTTTTTACACAGGAACAGGAAAGAAGAACTTAACAGGAGGTTTATAAGTGAACATAGACTAAAGGGAAGGATAGAAGATAATTGGTTAAGAGGAAGATAGAAGTTAAGCATAGGAGGGTTATTGCACAAGGGCGAGGAATAGTAACCCTGAGTAATAGGAGAGTGTATGTCGTTTAACTGTGCAAAAAGTTGTGTATGCTGTGGAGTGGAGGGTACGTATAAGATAGGGCTGTATGGGAGAGATGGTATGAGTGTGAAGATTGCTATGTTGAAAAGTAGAGATGAATGGGTGGAATAATGAGTAGTGAAAAATGTGAAAGGTGGCATTTCTGCTGACAGACCAGGAAGTGTAAATGAGACAGGTGTGAGGAAAAGGCAATTTAGCTTTGTACAGAGGATGGGAAATAGATAGGGTTTGTTGTTTGCTTGTATTTGAGATAGAGACAAAACAAGAGAGTAGGTCAACACTTTAATTAAATAACTTTGTAGGTCTGCTAGATAGGCAACATTCTGTAAAATGTAGATGTAATTGAATGAGTTTTCACCCTTTTAAACCACAGGAGGTTAATAACCCAGCTCTGAATGACGACCTTGAAAAGGTGGATGATGAAACTCTTACTGGACTGAAGGAGCTGGGAGCATTTGGTCTGCAAGTACCGACTGAATTAGGTGGCATGGGACTGAACAACACACAGGTAACAAATGAAACCTTGAAAATGTACAATATGCGGTGTGTTTTAATATGTTTGTGTCTAATATCTTGGTGCACTCACCATTGAAGATTATCACCTTTTAAATGGGGCTGGACAGAAACTCAAAATCTTCCTGCAAAATTCTGTATCTTTTCTTTCTAATGACACGGTGAGTCCACGGATCATCAATAATTACTGTTGGGAATATCACTTCTGGCCAGCAGGAGGAGGCAAAGAGCACCACAGCAAAGCTGATAAATATCACTTCCCTACCCACAATCCCCCAGTCATTCTCTTTGCCTAGAGTGCAAGGAGAAGGTGAAGTTTAGGTGTCTGATAAGTTTTCTTCAATCAAGATTTTATTATTTTTAAGCAGAGTAGGTTTACTCTGATCTTTCTTGGGGTCTAGCCTTAGTCCATGTCAGTGTCATCAGACTTTTGAGTCTGGTGGCTTTTGAGCAATTGGAAACTTGTGAGGTACAATCCTCTCTACGTTTTCCCAAGGTTGTTGCTGCCCTTATCAGAAAGTCTGAGTAGGTTTACTCAGATTCTTTCCTTTTCCACAGGTCCATGTGAGGTATGACATCCTCTCAAACCAGGTGAGCTGTCCTGCTGCCGGACAGACTTTTTTTCAGGTAAGTGCCATTTATATTTTCCTTTTGAAAAGAACAAGCAGAATTTTTTTGGCACTTCAGCAGTTAAATTCTGCTTGAGCAGGGTGCTTTTCATTAACCAGCTATGGAAGGGTTAATTTATGGGCAGTTTGGCAGGCACTGGGAGACAGTGAGGAGAGACTTTTTGTTTTGAATTGGTGGCTCAGCTGTGTTTTTCTCTTGTTAAGTGTATTCAGTCCACGGGTCATCCATTACTTATGGGATATATTCCCTTCCCAACAGGAAGTTGCAAGAGGATCACCCAAGCAGAGCTGCTATATAGCTTCTCCCCTCACATGTCATATCCAGTCATTCTCTTGCAACTGACATAGTAGGAAGGTGTGAGAGGAGTGTGGAATTTTTATACTTAATTATTTCTTCAATCAAAAGTTTGTTATTTTAAATGGAACCGGAGTGTGCTGTTTTTTTCTCTCAGGCAGTATTTAGAAGAAGAATCTGCCTGCGTTTTCTATGATCTTAGCAGAAGTAACTAAGATCCACTGGCTGTTCTCTCACATTCTGAGGAGTGGGGTAACTTCAGAAAGGGAATAGCATGCGGGGTCACCTGCAGATGAGGTATGTGCAGTAGAATATTTTTCTAAGGAATGGAATTGACTAAGAAAATACTGCTGATACCGATGTAATGTAAGTACAGCCTTAAATGCAGTAGCGACTGGTATCAGGCTAATGAATGTATGTACAATAAGTAATTTTCTAAGGAATGGAATTTGACTAAGAAAATACTGTTAATACTGAAGTAATGTATGAGCCTTAACTGCAGTAGAAACGACTGGTAGCAGGCTTATTAATAACACTACCTAACTTTTAAAGTGCATGTTTAAAACGTTTACTGGCATGTTATTCGTTTTTTGTGAGGTACGTTGGTGATAAATCTTTTGGGGCATGATTTTCCACATGGCTGTCGTTTATTTCTGCATAGAAACGGTTAACTGAGGTTTCCCACTGTTGTAATATGAGTGGGAGGGGCCTATTTTAGCGCTTTTTTGCTCAGTAAAAATTCAGTTACAGTCTTCCTGCTTCTTCCTCCTTGATCCAGGACGTCTCTAGAGAGCTCAGGGGTCTTCAAAATTCATTTTGAGGGAGGTAATCAGTCACAGCAGACCTGTGACAGTGTGTTTGACTGTGATAAAAAACGTTAATTGTTAAATTGATTATCCGTTTTTGGGTATTAAGGGGTTAATCATCCATTTGCTAGTGGGTGCAATGCTTTGCTAACTTAATACATTTACTGTGAAAATTTGGTTGCTATAACTGATTTGGTTCTTTGTTATTTCAACTGTGACAATTTTTTGTGCTTCTTAAAGGCGCAGTAGCGTTTTTTATATTGCTTGTAAACTTATTTGAAAGGATTTTCCAAGCTTGCTAGTCTCATTGCTAGTCTGTTTAAACATGTCTGACACAGATGAATCTGTTTGTTCACTATGTTTGAAGGCCAATGTGGAGCTCCACAGAAATATGTGTACTAAATGTATTGATGTCACTTTGAATAAAAGTCAATTTTTATCTGTAAAGAAATTATCACCAGACAACGAGGGGGAAGTTATGCCAACTAACCCTCCTCACGTGTCAGTACCTTCGCCTTCCGCTCAAGAGGCGCGTGATATTGTGGCGCCAAGTACATCAGAGAGGCCCATACAAATCACTTTGCAAGACATGGCTGCTGTTATGACAGAGGTATTATCTAAATTGCCAGAATTAAGAGGCAAGCGCGATAGCTCTGGGTTAAGGACAGAGCGCACTGATGATGTGAGAGCCATGTCCGATACTGCGTCACAATTTGCAGAACATGAGGACGGAGAGCTTCATTCTGTGGGTGACGGATCTGATCCAGGGAGACTGGATTCAGAGATTTCTAATTTTAAATTTAAGCTTGAGAACCTCCGTGTATTGCTAGGGGAGGTATTAGCGGCTCTGAATGATTGTAACACGGTTGCAATTCCAGAGAAAATATGTAGGTTGGATAGATACTTTGCGGTACCGGTGTGTACTGACGTTTTTCCTATACCTAAAAGGCTTACAGAAATTATTAGCAAGGAGTGGGATAGACCCGGTGTGCCCTTTTCCCCTCCTCCGATATTTAGAAAAATGTTTCCAATAGACGCCACCACACGAGACTTATGGCAGACGGTCCCTAAGGTGGAGGGAGCAGTTTCTACTTTAGCTAAACGTACCACTATCCCGGTGGAGGATAGTTGTGCTTTTTCGGATCCAATGGATAAAAAATTAGGTTACCTTAAGAAAATGTTTGTTCAACAAGGTTTTATCTTACAGCCCCTTGCATGCATTGCGCCTGTCACTGCTGCTGCGGCATTCTGGTTTGAGTCTCTGGAAGAGGCCATTCGCACAGCTCCATTGGATGAGATTATAGCCAAGCTTAAAGCACTTAAGCTAGCTAATGCATTTGTTTCTGATGCCGTTGTACATTTAACCAAACTAACGGCTAAGAACTCCGGATTCGCCATCCAGGCGCGCAGAGCGCTATGGCTTAAATCCTGGTCAGCTGACGTGACTTCTAAATCTAAATTGCTTAAAGGGACAGTCTAGGCCAAAATAAACTTTCATGATTCAGATAGAGCATGTAATTTTAAACAATTTTCCAATTTGCTTTTATCACCAATTTTGCTTTGTTCTCTTGGTATTCTTAGTTGAGAGCTTAACCTAGGAGGTTCATATGCTAATTTCTTAGACCTCGAAGCCCACCTCTTTCAGATTGCATTTTAACAGTTTTTCCCCACTAGAGGGTGTTAGTTCACGTATTTCATATAGATAACATTGTGCTCGTGCACGAGAAGTTATCTGGGAGCAGGCACTGATTGGCTAGACTGCAAGTCTGTCAAAAGAACTGAAAAAAGGGGCAGTTTGCAGAGGCTTAGATACAAGATAATCACAGAGGTTAAAAGTATATTATTATAACTGTGTTGGTTATGCAAAACTGGGAAATGGGTAATAAAGGTATTATCTATCTTTTAAAACAATAAAAATTCTGGTGTAGACTGTCCCTTTAATATTCCTTTCAAGGGGCAGACCTTATTCGGGCCCGGCTTGAAAGAAATTATTGCTGACAATACTGGAGGTAAGGGTCATACTCTTCCTCAGGACAGGGCCAAATCAAAGGCCAAACAGTCTAATTTTCGTGCCTTTCGTAACTTCAAGGCAGGAGCAGCATCAACTCCAAAACAGGAAGGAACTGTTGCTCGTTACAGACAGGGCTGGAAAGCTAACCAGCCCTGGAACAAGGGCAAGCAGGCCAGAAAACCTGCTGCTGCCCCTAAGACAGCATGAAGAGAGGGCCCCCTATCCGGAAACGGATCTAGTGGGGGGCAGACTTTCTCTCTTCGCCCAGGCTTGGGCAAGAGATGTCCAGGATCCCTGGGCGTTGGAGATCATATCTCAGGGATATCTTCTGGACTTCAAAGCTTCTCCTCCACAAGGGAGATTTCATCTTTCAAGGTTATCAGCAAACCAAATAAAGAAAGAGGCTGTGTACAAGACCTCTTAGTAATGGGGGTGATCCACCCAGTTCCGCGAACGGAACAAGGGCAAGGGTTTTACTCAAATCTGTTTGTGGTTCCCAAGAAAGAGGGAACCTTCAGACCAATCTTGGACCTAAAAATCTTAAACAAATTCCAAAGAGTTCCATCATTCAAAATGGAAACTATTCGAACCATCCTACTCATGATCCAAGAGGGTCAATACATGACCACAGTAGACTTAAAGGATGCCTACCTTCATATACCGATACACAAAGATCATTATCGGTACCTAAGATTTGCCTTTCTAGACAGGCATTACCAGTTTGTAGCTCTTCCCTTCGGGTTAGCTACGGCCCCGAGAATTTTTACAAAGGTTCTGGGCTCATTTCTAGCGGTGCTATGACCGCGAGGCACAGCGGTGGCTCCGTACCTAGATGACATTCTGATACAAGCGTCAAGTTTTCAAATTGCCAAGTCTCATACAGAGATAGTTCTGGCATTTCTGAGGTCGCATGGGTGGAAGGTGAACGTGGAAAAGAGTTCTCTATCACCACTCACAAGAGTCTCCTTCCTAGGGACTCTGATAGATTCTGTAGAAATGAAAATTTACCTGACGGAGGCCAGGTTATCAAAACTTTTAAATGCTTGCCGTGTCCTTCATTCCATTCCACGCCCGTCAGTAGCTCAGTGCATGGAAGTAATCGGCTTAATGGTAGCGGCAATGGACATAGTACCATTTGCGCGCCTGCATCTCAGACCTCTGCAATTATGCATGCTAAGTCAGTGGAATGGGGATTACTCAGATTTGTCCCCTCTACTAAATCTGGATCAAGAGACCAGAGATTCTCTTCTCTGGTGGCTTTCTCGGGTCCATCTGTCAGATTGGACAATTGTAACAACAGATGCCAGCCTTCTAGGTTGGGGCGCAGTCTGGAACTCCCTGAAGGCTCAGGGATTATGGACTCAGGAGGAGAAACTCTTCCCAATAAATATTCTGGAGTTGAGAGCAATATTCAATGCTCTTCTAGCTTGGCCTCAGTTAGCAACACTGAGGTTCATCAGATTTCAGTCGGACAACATCACGACTGTGGCTTACATCAACCATCAAGGGGGAACCAGGAGTTTCCTAGAGATGTTGGAAGTCTCAAAGATAATTCACTGGGCAGAGTCTCACTCTTGCCACCTGTCGGCGATCTACATCCCAGGCGTGGAGAACTGGGAGGCGGATTTTCTAAGTCGCCAGACTTTTCATCCGGGGGAGTGGGAACTTCATCCGGAGGTCTTCGCTCAACTGATTCATCTGGATCTCATGGCGTCTCGCCAGAACGCCAAGCTTCCTTGTTACGGATCCAGGGACCCAGGAGCGGCGCTGATAGATGCTCTGACAGCCCCTTGGGTCTTCAACATGGCTTATGTGTTTCCACCATTTCTGATTCTACCTCGACTGATTGCCAAGATCAAACAGGAGAGAGCATCGGTGATTCTGATAGCGCCTGCGTGGCCACGCAGGACCTGGTATGCAGACCTAGTGGACATATCGTCCTGTCCACCATGGTCTCTACCTCTAATACAAGGTCCTTTCAAACATCCAAATCTAATTTCTCTGAGGCTCACTGCATGGAGATTGAACGCTTGATCCTATCAAAGCGTGGCTTCTCGGAGTCAGTTATTGATACCTTAATACAGGCACGGAAGCCTGTTACCAGAAAAATTTACCATAAGATATGGCGTAAATATTTATATTGGTGCGAATCCAAGGGTTACTCATGGAGTAAGGTTAGGATTCCTAGGATATTGTCCTTTCTACAAGAGGGTTTAGAAAAGGGCTTATCTGCTAGTTCGTTAAAGGGACAGATTTCTGCTCTGTCTATTCTCTTACACAAACGTCTGGCAGAAGTTCCAGACGTCCAGGCTTTTTGTCAGGCTTTGGCTAGGATTAAGCCTGTGTTTAAGACTGTTGCTCCTCCGTGGAGCTTAAACTTGGTTCTTAAAGTTCTTCAAGGGGTTCCGTTTGAACCCCTTCATTCCATTGATATTAAGCTTTTATCTTGGAAAGTTCTGTTTTTGATGGCTATTTCCTCGGCTCGAAGAGTATCGGAGTTATCTGCCTTACATTGTGATTCTCCTTATCTGATCTTTCATTCAGACGAGGTAGTTCTGCGTACTAAACCTGGGTTTTTACCTAAGGTAGTTTCTAACAGGAATATCAATCAGGAGATTGTTGTTCCATCATTATGTCCTAATCCTTCTTCAAAGAAGGAACGACTTTTGCATAATCTGGACGTAGTCCGTGCCCTGAAGTTCTATTTACAGGCAACTAAAGATTTTCGTCAAACTTCTTCCCTGTTTTGTCGTGTACTCTGGTCAGAGGAGAGGTCAAAAAGCTTCGGCAACCTCTCCTTTTGGCTTCGTAGCATAATACGTTTAGCCTATGAGACTGCTGGACAGCAGCCCCCTGAAAGAATTACAGCTCATTCCACTAGAGCTGTGGCTTCCACCTGGGCCTTTAAGAATGAGGCCTCTGTTGAACAGATTTGCAAGGCTGCAACTTGGTCTTCGCTTCACACTTTTTCAAAATTTTACAAATTTGACACTTTTGCTTCTTCGGAGGCTGTTTTTGGGAGAAAGGTTCTTCAGACAGTGGTTCCTTCCGTTTAAGTTCCTGCCTTGTCCCTCCCATCATCCGTGTACTTTGGCTTTGGTATTGGTATCCCATAAGTAATGGATGACCCGTGGACTGAATACACTTAACAAGAGAAAACATAATTTATGCTTACCTGATAAATTTATTTCTCTTGTAGTGTATTCAGTCCACGGCCCGCCCTGTCTTTTTAAGGCAGATCTAAATTTTTATTAAAACTCCAGTCACCACTGCACCCTATGGTTTCTCCTTTCTTGTCTTGTTTCGGTCGAATGACTGGATATGACATGTGAGGGGATAAGCTATATAGCAGCTCTGCTTGGGTGATCCTCTTGCATCTTCCTGTTGGGAAGGGAATATATCCCATAAGTAATGGATGACCCGTGGACTGAATACACTACAAGAGAAATAAATTTATCAGGTAAGCATAAATTATGTTTTTTGCTCAAGTTGAGATCCGGGCAGAACTTTTACTTATTCGTTGCGACTATGATTTCTCCCTACTTTTGTACTATGACCGCCGGAAACGCTTTTGATTAAAAGGGGAGGGTCCTTGTTGGAGGCAGGTTAGTCTGTTAGGTGCGCTTTCAGTTGCGCTGTCGGCTTGAGTTGGTGACGCAGTTATCGGCTGCTCTGTGTGTGAAATTCGTTTCTAAGTCGTTACAAGTCTGAAACTGAACTTTTGGGAGTAAGACTCTTTTTCTGGCTGCAGGACAGGTAGACACCTCAGTCAAGCTACTGAGGTGTTTGGTTTGCCTGGGGTTTATTGCGGGCTTTACTTCCTACATTAATTAAGATTAATTTAAAGGCACAGTACTCAATTTAATTTTCATTAAAAATGGTTTCTTTTTTTCTTTTTCCCTTTAATTTTGCAAAGAGGGAAGAGGCTTTACAAATTGTTTCATGCCAGCTGTGTTTTGATTCTCAAGAGGAACCTCCAATTCCATTTTGTTCCTCATGCATTGAGAGAACTTTGAGTTATAGAGAGAATTTTTTTTAACCATGAGCCACCATTAGCTAAGGTGGATGCTGTTCAGGTGTCTCCTGTATCAGATATGCCGCAGCTTTCTCCTCAAGCGTCCCATTCTTTTCAGTCTCCACATGCAGTGCCCTGCGTTTCCTCTAATAATCCGGTAGGATTTTCTTTGCAGGATATTGCTACCCAGGTATCTTCTGCGGGGTATCTGAGGCATTGTCTGCTTTTTCCATGTTGCAGGGGAAGTGTAAAAGGAATCCGTGAATAAGGTTTATGAACAAGTTTTGGCTATCCAATTCTCCTTCCCACAAGTGAGAGGAAGAAGACACTTCAGTAGCGTCTGAGGGTGAAATCTCAGACTCGGACAGTATAATTCCTTCTTCTGATGCTGAAGTGGTATCCTTCAGATTTAAGCTAGAACACTTCCGCATGTTACTTAAGGAGGTTTTGGCTACCTTGGACGACTCCGATACAACTGTCGTAGTCGACCCTAAGAAATCTAGTAAGCTGAACAAGTACTTTGATGTTCCCTCCGCGGTGGAGGTTTTCCCTGTGCCAGACCGTGCTACAGTGATTATTGCTCGGGAATGGGAGAGACCTGGCATTCCCTTTTCTCCATCTCCAATTTTCAAGAAAATGTTTCCTATAGCAGACACTATTAAGGAGTCGTGGCAAACGGTTCCTAAGGTGTAAGGGGCGATTTTCACTTTGGCTAAGAGGACTACTATTCCCATAGAGGATAGTTGTTCTTTTAAGGATCCAATAGATAAGAAGCTGGAAGCATTATTAAAGAAAATGTACATCCACCAGGGTCTCCGATGGCAGCCTGCGATGTGTATTGCCACTATCACCAGTGCTGCAGCTTACTGGTTTGATGTGTTGTCCGATTCTATTCGGACAGATACTCCTCTTGAGGAGATCCAGGACAGGATTAAGGCCCTTAAGTTAGCCAATTCCTTATTATGGATGCTTCTTTACAATTAAAGTGGGAGCAAAAATTTCTGGTTTTGCGGTCTTAGCTCGCAGAGCCTTATGGTTAAAGTCTTCGTCTGCTGATGTTTCATCTAAGTCCAAACTTTTGACCTTGTTTGGGCCTGGTTTGGCTGAAATGATCTCAGATATTACAGGAGGGAAGGGTTCCTTTCTTCCTCAAAATAAAGAGAATAAGTAGAAAGGACGTCAGAGTAATTTTCGTTCCTTTTGTAACTTTAGTGGTAAACCCACCTCTCCCTCCTCCAAGCAAGATCAAGTCAAGTCTTCCTGGAAACCTAGCCAGTCTTGGGAATCAGTCTAAGAAACCCGCAGCTGATTCCAAGTCAGCATGAAGGGTCGAACCCCGATCCGGGAGCGGATCTAGTAGGGGGAACTTCATCTGAAGGTGTTTTCCAGTTTGACTCTCAAATGGGGGCAGCCAGAACTGGATCTCATGGCTTCTCGGCAGAATGCCCAGCTCCGAGGTACGGCTCGAGGTCAAGGGATCCACAGGCAGTTCTGATAGATGCTCTGACTGTTCCTTGGAACTTCAGTCTAGCATACCTGTTTCCTCCGTTTACTCTCCTTCCAAGGGTCATTGCTCGGATCAAGCAGGAGAGGGCGTCAGTGATTCTAATAGCTCCGGCGTGGCCTCGCAGGATCTGGTATGCAGACCTAGTGGAAATGTCATCCTTTCCTCTTTGGAGACTTCCTCTGAGTAAGAATCTTCTACTTCAGGGTTCCTTCCTTCATCCATATCTCGTTTCTCTAAAGCTGACTACTTGGAGATTGAACGCTTAATTTTATCTAAGCGTGGGTTTTCAGAGTCATTGAGACCTTGATCCAGGCTCTTAAGCCTGTGTCTCGTAGGATTTACCATAAGATTTGGCGTAAATATTTGTATTGGTGTGTATCCATAGGATACTCTTGGAGTAGAGTCAGGATTCCTAGGATTTTCTCTTTTCTCCAGCACGGTCTGGAGAAGGGTTTGTCGGCTGTATGTATTGGGTACTTGTAAAGCGCGGCTAATCACCCGTAAGGGTCTCAAGGCGCTGCTCATTTTATCGACCTCGGAAAGGATGAAAGACTGAGTGGACCTTGCCGGGGATCGAACCTGCAACCCTTGGGTTTCTACAGAGCTTAGCATGAGCTATCTGTACGGCCAGTACTCTGAAGGGTCAGATTTCGGCATTGTCTATTTTGTTGCACAAGCGTCTGGCAGATGTGCCAGACGTTTAATCGTTTTGTCAGGCCTTGGTCAGGATCCGGCCTGTGTTTAAACCAGTTACTCCTCCCTGGAGTCTTAATCTTGTTATTAAGGTTTTACAGCAGGCTCCGTTTGAGCCTATGCATTCCTTGGATATTAAGTTGTTATCTTGGAAAGTTTTGTTTCCTGTTGCTATTTCTTCTGCTAGGAGAGTTACGGAACTCTCGGCGCTTCAGTGTGATTCCCCTTATCTTATCTTTCATTGTGATAAGGTGGTTTTGAGTACTAAGTTGGGTTCCCTGCCTAAAGTTTTTTCGTTCAAGAATATTAATCAGGAAAAATTCTATCTACAGGCGACTTTTGTCAGTCCTCTGCCTTGTTTGTCTGTTTTTCTGGGAAATGCAAGGGTCAGAAAGCTACGGCTACTTTGCTTTCCTTTTGGCTGAAGAGTGTTATTTGTTTGGCCCATGAGACTGCTGGACAGCAGCCTCCTGAGAAAATCGCAGCTCACTTGGGCTTTCAAAAATTAATCTTCTGTGTAACAGATTTGCAAGGCTGCAACTTGGTCATCTTTGCATACTTTTTCTAAATTCTATAAATTCGATACTTTTGCCTCGGTAGATGCTTCCTTTGGGAGAAAGGTTCTTCAAGCAGCGGTGCCTTCTGTTTAGGTTACCTGTCTTGTCCCTCCCTTATCTGTGTCCTCTAGCTTTGGTATTGATTCCCAACAGTTATTATTGATGATCCGTGGACTCACCGTGTCATTAGAAAGAAAACAAAATTTATGCTTACCTGATAAACGTATTTCTTTCTTGACACGGTGAGTCCACTGCCCACCCTATTTTTTCACTCGGTTTCTTTTCTATATAAACCTCAGACACCTCTGCACCTTGTGTTACTTCCTTTCTGTCCTTTCCTTTGGTCGAATGACTGGGGGATTGTGGGTAGAGAAGTGATTTTTATCAGCTTTGCTGTGGTGCTCTTTGCCTCCTCCTGCTGGTCAGGAGTGATATTCCCAACAGTTATTGTTGATGATCCGTGGACTCACAGTGTCAAGAAATAAATACATTTATCAGTTAAGCATACATTTCTCCAACATAGGTGTGTCCGGTCCACGGCGTCATCCTTACTTGTGGGATATTCTCTTCCCCAACAGAAAATGGCAAAGAGCCCAGCAAAGCTGGTCACATGATCCCTCCTAGGCTCCGCCTTCCCCAGTCATTCTCTTTGCCGTTGTACAGGCAACATCTCCACGGAGATGGCTTAGAGTTTTTTGGGCTGGGGCGCGGTCTGGGAACCCCAGAAAAATCAGGGTCTATGGTTTCGGGAAGACTCTCTTCTCCCGATAAACATAATGGAACTGAGAGCGATATTCAATGCTCTCAAGGCTTGGCCTCGACTAGCAAAGGCCAAATTCATAAGGTTTCAATCAGACAACATGACGACTGTTACATATATCAACCATCAGGGGGTAACAAGGAGTTCCCTGGCGATGGAGGAGCATCCGGGGGAGTGGGAACTCCATCTGGAAATCTTTGCCCAAATAACTCAATTATGGGGCATTCCAGACTTGGTTCTGATGGCCTCTCGTCAGAACTTCATGGTCCCTTGTTACGGGTCCAAATCCAGGGATCCCAAGGCGACTCTATTGGATACAATAGTAGCACCTTGGATCTTCAACCTAGCTTATGTATTCCCACCGTTTCCTCTAATTCCCAGGCTGGTAGCCAGGATCAATCTGGAGAGGGCTTCGGTGACCTTGATAGTTCCTGTGTGGCCACGCAGGACTTGGTATGCAGACCTGGTGAATGTGTCATCGGCTCCACCATGGAAGCTACCTTTGAGACAGGACCTTCTTATTCAGGGTCCATTCGAACATCCGAATCTGGTTTTCCTCCAACTGACTGCTTGGAGTTTGAACGCTTGATTTTATCAAAGCGTGGGTTTTCAGATTCTGTAATAGATACTCTTATTCAGGCTAGAAAGCCTGTAACTAGAAAAATTCTATTTAGATGCTACAAAGGATTTCAGACAAACATCTTCCTTGTTTGTTGTTTATTCTGGTAAAAGGAGAGGTCAAAAAGCAACTTCTACCTCTCTATCTTTTTGGCTTAAAAGCATCATCAGATTGGCTTATGAGACTGCCGGACGGCAGCCTCCTGAAAGAATCACAGCTCATTCCACTAGGGCCGTGGCTTCCACATGGGCCTTTAAGAACGAGGCTTCTGTTGATCAGATATGTAAGGCAGCGACTTGGTCTTCACTGCACACTTTTACCAAATTTTACAAATTTGATACTTTTGCTTCTTCTGAGGCTATTTTTGGGAGAAAGGTTTTGCAAACCGTGGTGCCTTCCATCTAGGTGACCTGATTTTCTCCCTCCCATCATCCGTGTCCTAAAGCTTTGGTATTGGTTCCCACAAGTAAGGATGACGCCGTGGACCGGACACACCTATGTTGGAGAAAACAGAATTTATGTTTACCTGATAAATTACTTTCTCCAACGGTGTGTCCGGACCACGGCCCGCCCTGGTTTTTTAATCAGGTCTGATGATTTATTTTCTTTAACTACAGTCACCACGGTATCATATGATTTCTCCTATGCAAATATTCCTCCTTTACGTCGGTCGAATGACTGGGGAAGGCGGAGCCTAGGAGGGATCATGTGACCAGCTTTGCTGGGCTCTTTGCCATTTCCTGTTGGGGAAGAGAATATCCCACAAGTAAGGATGACGCCGTGGACCGGACACACCGTTGGAGAAAGTAATTTATCAGGTAAACATAAATTCTGTTTTTTTTTTTATTTTTTTTCTTTCTACTCTTTGGACAGGGTAGAAAATTATCTTTTAGCTTCTAGGCTTTGTTGTTGCACTTTTTCGTCATGCACTTGGCACACCGTTGTGGCATATTCAATGCATGTATTCAAATTATCCTTCCTATTTACACACAGGAACTTCGGTGATTGATTACTGCATTATTATGAATGTGTGTTCTCCTGTGTATCACTACATTGGATCAAGTGAAAGCCAGCATCATGATGGAATGCTGACCATTGTGTCAGTACTGGGCACCATTTTTTTGTTCCTTGCTGTGCTTGTTCTTCCAGGCCCACTTTTTTAATTTGTTTATTTTATTTGTCTTTATTTAAATGCTTTTCATACATTTTTTATTTTTTTACTCATGAGTTTATTGCCTTTCTATATTGCTTGTTTTATTATTACTGCTTTTATTATTATTTGTTTTGCTTTTTCCCTCCATGATTATTATTTTTTTTTTTTTTGGGAGAGGTTTTTTTCCGTTCCTAGATTGAACTCATGGATTTACGTATACCTGTGTGTGTGTGTGTGTGTGTGTGTGTGTGTGTATTTATGTGTATATATGTGTGTGTGTATATATATATATATATATATATATATAATTTATTATGTGTGTGTGTGTATATATGTATATATATATATATATATAGAGAGAGAGAGAGAGAGAGAGACGTGTTTTTTTTTTTTTTTCCTTCTCTATGCTGCTGCATTGTATTAAAGCTGTGAAAGGGACATAAAACACAACTTACAAGAATGTTTGTTTACAATACTAATCTTGTTACTGTTTACAGAATGCATGCAGCTTATTTAATAGTCTACATTTTGGGAAAAAAATTGGGTTCAGTAAAGAAGCCCGCAGAGCTCTGCCATTTTCAAACCTAAGTTTGTGCTCTCCCTGAGTTCAAGATGGTGGTGATGTTTGGCCACTGAATGCAGTTGTAAAGGTTATTAAATTAAATTATGTTCAAGTTATTTTTTTTTTGTGGGCTTATTGCCAAGTCTCAAATTCCAGTAGATAATTTGCAAATACCATACTTACACACTACTTATCTGCTTCCTAAATCCAAAGCTGTTGCATTTAAATTACAAAACGGGATTCTGTATCGAGACATTTTGGTTCTCTAAACATGCCTGGTGGAGGACCTTTACATATTTAACACGACATGAGTCAGACCAAGCATACATTTTTAAACAACTGTACAATTTGTTTCTATTATTACATTTGAGCTAGCTGAACATACTTAGCAGCTAGCTCCCATTTGTTTATTTCTGCTTCTGAACCTACCCAGGTATGCTTTTTCAACAAAGGATACCAAGAGAACAAGCAAATTAGATAACAGAAGTAAATTAGAAAGTTGTTAAAAATGACGTTCCATTTGAATTGTGAAGGTTTTATTTTAACTTTACTATCCCTTTAACAAAGAGGAGTACATAGCTGTTGCAGATGGAATGCTAATCAGTATGTTACCTCAAGCTTTTATGTTAATAGTTGATCTGCAAGATATAGATCTCCAGCCACTACCTCACATCACTATTTCACCATGGAAGATAGTGGCCATTTTCAATTTGTATGTCTTTCTTGAAGGTGCAGCCTCGCAGATTTGTTATCATCTTGCGTTTGTTTCCCAGATAGAATACAAATGGCATTATATTGGTAATTGGAGGGGACATTTCCTTGTCATACATTTTGTGGGTATTTTTGACTACAGGTTCCAACATCCTTGTATTAGAAACTTTACAAAATTCAGAAATGCATCTTCTAAACATTTAAGGTCCATCTTCCAAAAACAAGGAATTGTCTGGTAAACTATCCCTGTCAGAGGGAATGGACCCTCAGAAGAATGTTTTTTATATTCTAACCCAGTGTAAAGAAAAATTAATCCTTTTTTCTTAAATTCTGCTCTTGCTCACACTCCTTTGCCAGTATTTTCTGGCCGGTTCTTGTAATGATTACTAATTGAAGACCAGTTTACAGCTATATTCAATAAAAAAACTGACTAATACAAGCCTGGGATGGGGCCTGATCCCCAGTTGATGGCAATACTCCCCTAACATCTGTATATTATTGCTTCTTATCATATGTCCAATGATAGACTATTAATGATATGTTTTGTTTCTCTTGTATGTATTGAATAATAAAGCTTGGATTTATATATTCATAAAAAAATACATCTGATGGCTTTGATTCGATTTGAGAAAGTTTGTCAGATGGTCTCCTCTCTTTTAACCCCTTAATGACCGGACCATTTTTCAATTTTCTTACCCTTAATGACAATGGCTATTTCTCCTGTTAAGTGTAGTCAGTCCACGGGTCATCATTACTTATGGGATATTAACTCCTCCCCAACAGGAAGTGCAAGAGGATCACCTAAGCAGAGCTGCTATATAGCTCCTCCCCTCTACGTCACACCCAGTCATTCTCTTGCACCCAACTAATAGATAGGATGTGTGAGAGGACTGTGGTGATTAAACTTAGTTTTTTTTTATATCTTCAATCAAAAGTTTGTTATTTTAAACGACACCGGAGTGTGTTGTTTCCTTCTCAGGCAGAATTTGAAGAAGAATCTACCTGAGTTTTTTGTATATGATCTTAGCGGACGTAACTAAGATCCGTTTGCTGTTCTCGGCCATTCTGAGGAGTAAGGTAACTTCAGATCAGGGGACAGCGGGCAGGTTCACCTGCAAAGAGGTATGTTGCAGTATATTATTTTCTAAGGAATGGAATTGACTTTGAAAATACTGCTAATACCGATATAATGTAAGTACAGCCTTAAATGCAGTAGTAGCAACTGGTATCAGGCTGACATGTATATATGTTAACACTTAAGTATTTCTGGGGAATGGAACTTCACTGGGAAAATACTGTATGCATATAACTTTTAGCCTAACTTGCAGTGTGAGCGACTAGCAGCAGGCTTTTTAATGACATTTCATATATTAGATTTTAAACGTTTACTGGCATGTTAAATCGTTTAATTATCTGAGGTACTTGGTGAAAATTGTTTTGGGCTTCATTTTCCACATGGCTGTCGTTTGTTTTAAACTAAAACAGTTTACTGAGCTTCCCTCACTGTTGTAGTGTGAGTGGGAGGGGCCTATTTTGGCGCTTTTACTACGCATCAGAAATTCAGTCAC
The DNA here is from genome assembly GCF_027579735.1 of Bombina bombina. Taxonomy (NCBI): domain Eukaryota; kingdom Metazoa; phylum Chordata; class Amphibia; order Anura; family Bombinatoridae; genus Bombina; species Bombina bombina. The sequence continues at coordinate 888,501,721 of NC_069504.1, forward strand.
AGTCTGTCTTTTTCTCCCTGCATGATCCAGGACGTCTCCACAGAGCTCAGGGGTCTTCAAAACTAGTTTTGAGGGAGGTAATCACTCACAGCAGACCTGTGAGACTGTGCTTGACTGTGATAAAAACGCTTATATTGTCAATTGTTATACGTTTTTTTCTGATATTAAGGGTTAATTATCCATTGCTAATGTGTGCAATCCTTTGCTAAATTTGGTTTATATAACTAATCCGGTTCATTGTTATTCAACTGTGACAGTTTTTGTGTGCTTCTTAAAGGCACAGTAACGTTTTTTATATATTGCTTGTAAATTTAGTTGAAAAGTATTTCCAAGCTTGCTAGTCTAATTGCTAGTTTGTTTAAACATGTCTGACACAGAGGAAACTCTTTGTGCAATATGTTCAAAAGCCAAGGTGGAGCCCAATAGAAATTTATGTACTAATTGCATTGATGCTACTTTAAATAAAAGTCAATCTGTACATGTTAAGCAACATTCACCAGACAACGAGGGGGAAGTTATGCCGACTAACTTGCCTCACGTGTCAGTACCTGCATCTCCCGCTCAGGAGGTGCGTGATATTGTAACGCCAAGTACATCAGGGCGGCCATTACAAATCACTTTACAAGACATGGCTAATGTTATGACTGAAGTTTTGTCTAAATTGCCAGAACTTAGAGGTAAACGAGATCACTCTGGGATGAGAACAGAGTATACTGATAATGCTAGGGCCATGTCTGATACTGCGTCACAATATGCAGAGCATGAGGACGGAGAGCTTCATTCTGCGGGTGACGGATCTGATCCAAATAAATTGGATTCAGACATTTCAAATTTTAAGTTTAAGCTGGAAAACCTCCGTGTATTGCTAGGGGAGGTGTTAGCGGCTCTGAATGATTGTAACACAGTTGCAATCCCAGAGAAAATGTGTAGGTTGGATAAATATTTTGCGGTACCGACGAGTACTGACGTTTTTCCTATACCTAAGAGACTTACTGAAATTATTACTAAGGAGTGGGACAGACCCGGTGTGCCTTTCTCACCCCCTCCTATATTCAGAAAAATGTTTCCAATAGACGCCACCACACGGGACTTATGGCAAACGGTCCCTAAGGTGGAGGGAGCAGTTTCTACTTTAGCTAAGCGTACCACTATCCCGGTGGAGGATAGCTGTGCTTTTTCAGATCCAATGGATAAAAAATTAGAGGGTTACCTTAAGAAAATGTTTGTTCAACAAGGTTTTATATTACAACCCCTTGCATGCATTGCGCCTGTCACGGCTGCGGCAGCATTTTGGTTTGAGTCTCTGGAAGACACCCTTGACTCAGCGACATTAGATGAGATTTCACTTAAGCTTAAAACCCTTAAGCTAGCTAATTCATTTATTTCTGATGCCGTAGTACATTTAACTAAACTTACGGCTAAGAATTCCGGATTCGCCATTCAGGCACGCAGAGCGCTGTGGCTAAAATCCTGGTCAGCTGATGTAACTTCTAAATCGAAACTACTTAACATACCTTTCAAGGGGCAGACTTTATTCGGGCCCGGTTTGAAAGAAATTATCGCTGATATTACGGGAGGTAAAGGCCATGCCCTACCTCAAGACAGAGCCAAACCCAGGGCTAGACAGTCTAATTTTCGTGCCTTTCGTAATTTCAAGGCAGGAGCAGCTTCAACTTCCTCTGCTCCAAAACAGGAAGGAGCTGTTGCTCGCTACAGACAAGGCTGGAAACCTAACCAGGCCTGGAACAAGGGCAAGCAGGCCAGAAAGCCTGCAGCTGCCCCTAAGACAGCATGAAGTGAGGGCCCCCGATCCGGTAACGGATCTAGTGGGGGGCAGACTCTCTCTCTTCGCCCAGGCTTGGGCAAGAGATGTCCAGGATCCCTGGGCGTTGGAGATCATATCTCAGGGATATCTTCTGGACTTCAAAGCTTCTCCTCCACAAGGGAGATTTCACCTTTCAAGGTTGTCAACAAACCAGATAAAGAAAGAGGCGTTTCTACGCTGTGTACAAGACCTTTTACTAATGGGAGTGATCCATCCAGTTCCGCGGTCGGAACACGGACAAGGGTTTTACTCAAACCTGTTTGTGGTTCCCAAAAAAGAGGGAACCTTCAGACCAATATTGGATTTAAAGATCCTAAACAAATTCCTAAGAGTTCCATCATTCAAGATGGAAACTATTCGGACAATCTTACCCATGATCCAAAGAGGTCAGTACATGACCACAGTGGATTTAAAGGATGCTTACCTTCACATACCGATTCACAGAGAACATTACCGGTATCTAAGGTTTGCCTTCCTAGACAAACATTACCAGTTTGTAGCTCTTCCCTTCGGGTTGGCTACGGCTCCAAGAATCTTTACAAAGGTTCTGGGCTGTCTTCTGGCGGTACTAAGACCGCGAGGAATTTCGGTAGCTCCATACCTAGACGACATTCTGATACAAGCGTCAAGCTTTCAAACTGCCAAGTCTCATACAGAGTTAGTACTGGCATTTCTGAGATCACATGGGTGGAAAGTAAACGAGGAGAAGAGTTCTCTCTTACCACTCACAAGAGTTCCCTTCTTGGGGACTCTTATAGATTCTGTAGAAATGAAAATTTACCTGACAGAGGACAGGTTAACAAAGCTTCTAAATGCTTGCCGTGCCCTTCATTCCATTCAACACCCGTCAGTGGCTCAATGCATGGAGGTAATCGGCTTAATGGTAGCGGCAATGGACATAGTTCCTTTTGCACGCCTGCACCTCAGACCGCTGCAATTGTGCATGCTAAGTCAGTGGAATGGGGATTACTCAGATTTGTCCCCTACGCTGAATCTGGATCAGGAGACCAGAGATTCTCTTCTCTGGTGGCTTTCTCGGCCACATCTGTCCAAGGGGATGCCCTTCAGCAGGCCAGACTGGACAATTGTAACTACAGACGCCAGCCTTCTAGGTTGGGGCGCTGTCTGGAATTCCCTGAAGACTCAGGGATCATGGACTCAAGAGGAGAGTCTCCTTCCAATAAACATTCTGGAATTGAGAGCAGTTCTCAATGCCCTACTGGCTTGGCCTCAGTTAGCAACTATGAGGTTCATCAGGTTTCAGTCGGACAACATCACGACTGTGGCTTACATCAACCATCAGGGAGGGACAAGAAGTTCCCTAGCGATGATGGAAGTATCAAAGATAATTCGCTGGGCAGAGTCTCACTCTTGCCATCTGTCAGCGATCCACATCCCAGGAGTGGACAACTGGGAGGCGGATTTCCTAAGTCGCCAGACTTTTCATCCGGGGGAGTGGGAACTTCATCCGGAGGTCTTTGCCCAAATACTTCGACGTTGGGGCAAACCAGATATGGATCTCATGGCGTCTCGCCGGAATGCCAAGCTTCCTCGTTACGGGTCCAGGTCCAGGGACCCGGGAGCGGTCCTGATAGATGCCTTGACAGCACCTTGGACCTTCAGGATGGCTTACGTGTTTCCACCCTTCCCGATACTTCCTCGTTTGATTGCAAGGATCAAACAGGAGAAAGCATCAGTGATTCTAATAGCGCCTGCGTGGCCACGCAGGACCTGGTATGCAGATCTAGTGGACATGTCATCCTGTCCACCTTGGTCTCTGCCTCTGAGACAGGACCTTCTAATTCAGGGTCCTTTCAAACATCAAAATCTAATTTCTCTGAAGCTGACTGCATGGAAATTGAACGCTTGATTTTATCAAAGCGTGGATTTTCAGAGCCAGTAATTGATACCCTAATACAGGCTAGGAAACCTGTTACCAGGAAAATTTACCATAAGATATGGCGTAAATACTTACACTGGTGTGAATCCAAGGACTACTCATGGAGTAAGGTTAGGATTCCTAGGATATTGTCTTTTCTACAAGAAGGTTTAGAAAAGGGTTTATCTGCTAGTTCGTTAAAGGGACAGATCTCAGCTCTGTCCATCCTTTTACACAAGCGTCTGTCAGAAGTTCCAGACGTTCAGGCTTTTTGTCAGGCTTTGGCCAGGATTAAGCCTGTGTTTAAATCTGTTGCTCCGCCGTGGAGCTTAAACTTAGTTCTTAACGTTTTACAGGGTGTTCCGTTTGAACCCCTTCACTCCATTGATATCAAGCTGTTATCTTGGAAAGTTCTGTTTTTAATGGCTATTTCCTCGGCTCGTAGAGTCTCTGAATTATCAGCCTTACATTGTGATTCTCCGTATCTGATTTTTCATTCAGATAAGGTAGTTCTGCGTACTAAACCTGGGTTCTTACCTAAGGTAGTCACTAACAAGAATATCAATCAAGAGATTGTTGTTCCATCATTGTGTCCTAACCCTTCTTCAAAGAAGGAACGACTTCTGCACAATCTAGATGTAGTCCGTGCCCTGAAATTTTATTTACAGGCAACTAAAGATTTTCGCCAAACTTCTTCCCTGTTTGTCGTTTATTCTGGACAGAGGAGAGGTCAAAAAGCATCTGCTACCTCTCTATCCTTTTGGCTTCGTAGCATAATACGCTTAGCCTATGAGACTGCTGGACAGCAACCTCCTGAAAGGATTACAGCTCATTCTACTAGAGCTGTGGCTTCCACTTGGGCCTTTAAGAACGAGGCCTCTGTTGAACAGATTTGCAAGGCTGCAACTTGGTCTTCTCTTCATACTTTTTCCAAATTTTACAAATTTGACACTTTTGCTTCTTCGGAGGCTGTTTTTGGGAGAAAGGTTCTTCAGGCAGTGGTTCCTTCCGTATAGAGATCCTGCCTGTCCCTCCCGTCATCCGTGTACTTAGCTTTGGTATTGGTATCCCATAAGTAATGATGACCCGTGGACTGACTACACTTAACAGGAGAAAACATAATTTATGCTTACCTGATAAATTCCTTTCTCCTGTAGTGTAGTCAGTCCACGGCCCGCCCTGTTTTTTAAGGCAGGTCTAAATTTTTAAATTATACTCCAGTCACCACTGCACCCTATAGTTTCTCCTTTCTCGTTTGGTTCTTGGTCGAATGACTGGGTGTGACGTAGAGGGGAGGAGCTATATAGCAGCTCTGCTTGGGTGATCCTCTTGCACTTCCTGTTGGGGAGGAGTTAATATCCCATAAGTAATGATGACCCGTGGACTGACTACACTACAGGAGAAAGGAATTTATCAGGTAAGCATAAATTATGTTTTTTACATTTCTGCAGTGTTTGCGTTTAGCTGTAATTTTCCTCTTACTCGTTTACTGTACCCACACATATTATATACCGTTTTTTCTCGTCATTAAATGGACTTTCTAAAGATACCATTATTTTCATTGTATCTTATAATTTACTAAAAAAAAAATGATAAAATATGAGGAAAAAATGGAAAAAAACACACTTTTTCTAACTTTGACCCCCAAAATCTGTTACACATCTACAATCACCAAAAAACACCCATGCTAAATAGCTTATAAATTTTGTCCTGAGTTTAGAAATACCCAATGTTTACACGTTCTTTGCTTTTTTTGCAATTTATGGGGCAATAAATACAAGTAGCACTTTGCTATTTCCAAACCACTTTTCTTCTGTTAAGTGTGATCAGTCCACGGGTCATCATTACTTCTGGGATATTACTCCTCCCCAACAGGAAGTGCAAGAGGATTCACCCAGCAGAGTTGCATATAGCCCCTCCCCTCTACGTCACCCCCAGTCATTCTCTTGCACCCAACGACTAGATAGGATGTGTGAGAGGACTATGGTGATTTTATTTAGTTTATTTCTTCAATCAAAAGTTTGTTATTTTTTAATAGCACCGGAGTGTGTTATTCCTTCTCTGGTAGAGTTTGAAGAAGAATCTACCAGAGTTTTTACTATGATTTTAGCCGGAGTTGTTAAGATCATATTGCTGTTTCTCGGCCATCTGAGGAGAGGTAAACTTCAGATCAGGGGACAGCGGGCAGTTTATTCTGCAAAAAGGTATGTAGCAGTTTTTATTTTCTAACAATGGAATTGCTGAGAAAATCCTGCCATACCGACATTATATCATGTATGTATAATTTACATTTTAGTATTCTGGGGAATGGTACTTCACTGGAATTACACTGTGTATATAAGATTTTAGCCTAATAGAAATACAACAGGCTTTTTAATAATTCTTAATTATGTTAAACGTTTTTGCTGGAATGTAAAATCGTTTTCATTTTCTGAGGTACTGGGTGAATAAAATGTTTGGGCACTATTTTTCCACTTGGCAGTTGCTGGATCTAATTATGACAGTTTTTAATCTCTCTCACTGTTGTGTGTGAGGGGGTGGGACCTTTTTTGGCGCTTTTGCTACGCATCAAAAATTTCAGTCAAAAGCTCATTGTTTTTTCCTGCATGTTCCGGTTTATCTCTACAGAACCCAGGGATCTTCAAAGCTAATTTGAGGGAAGTAACCTAACAGAGCTGTAAGATTGTAGTTGACTGTGATAAAAATACGTTTATTCTTTAACTTTTTTATGCCTCAGGGTTAGTTATTTCTTGCTACTGGGTACAAGCCTTTGCTAAGTTGCATTTTGTTTTACAAAGCTGATTGATTTCATCTGTTATATATATTCAGTGCTTTCAAGCACAGTTCGTTTTTTCATTGTATTTTACTTGTATAGTATTTCCAAATTGCAAGTTTATTTGCTAGTTTGTTAAACATGTCTGATTCAGAAGATGAGACCTGTACTATTTGTACTAAAGCCAAGGTGGAGCCCAATAGAAATGTATGTACTAACTGTATTGATGCTACATTAAATAAAAGTCAATCTGTACAAATTGAACAAATTTCACCAAACAACTAGGGGAGAGTTATGCCGACTAACTCGCCTCACGTGACAGTACCTGCATCTCCCGCTCGGGACGTGCGCGATATGGCGACGCCAAGTACATCTGGGCGGCCATTACAAATAACATTACAAGATATGGCTACTGTTATGACTGAGGTTTTGGCTAAATTACCAGAACTAAGGGGCAAGCGTGATCACTCTGGAGTGAGAACAGAGTGCGCTGATAATGTTAGGGCCATGTCAGATACTGCGTCACAACTTGCAGAACATGAGGACGGAGAGCTTCATTCTGCGGCTGACGGTTCTGATCCAAACAGATTGGATTCAGATATTTCAAATTTTAAATTTAAGCTGGAAAACCTCTGTGTTTTACTAGGGGAGGTGTTAGCGGCCCTGAATGATTGTAACACAGTTGCAATACCCGAGAAAATTTGTAGGTTGGATAAATATTTTGCTGTACCAACAAGTACTGACGTTTTTCCTATACCTAAAAGACTAACTGAAATTATTACTAAGGAGTGGGATAGACCCGGTGTGCCGTTCTCACCCCCTCCAATATTTAGAAAGATGTTTCCAATAGACACCACCACACGGGATTTATGGCAAACGGTCCCTAAGGTGGAGGGAGCAGTTTCTACTTTAGCTAAACGTACCACTATCCCGGTAGAGGATAGCTGTGCCTTTTCAGATCCAATGGATAAAAAATTAGAGGGTTACCTTAAGAAAATGTTTGTTCAACAAGGTTTTATATTGCAACCCCTTGCATGCATTGCGCCGATCACGGCTGCAGCGGCATTCTGGATTGAGTCTCTAGAAGAGAATCTTGGTTCAGCTACGCTGGACGACATTTCAGACAGGCTTAGAGTACTTAAGCTATCTAATTCATTCATTTCGGAAGCCGTAGTACATTTAATTAAACTTACGGCTAAGAATTCCGGATTCGCCGTTCAAGCGCGCAGAGCACTGTGGCTAAAATCCTGGTCAGCTGATGTAACTTCTAAGTCCAAATTACTTAATATACCTTTCAAGGGACAGACCTTATTTGGGCCTGGTTTGAAAGAAATTATCGCTGACATTACAGGAGGTAAGGGCCACGCCCTACCTCAAGACAAAGCCAAACCTAAGGCTAGACAGTCTAATTTTCGTTCCTTTCGGAATTTCAAAGCAGGAGCAGCATCATCTTCCACTACTCCAAAACAAGAAGGATCTGGTGCTCGCTACAGACAAGCCTGGAGACCTAACCAGTCCTGGAACAAGGGCAAGCAGGCCAGGAAGCCTGCAGCTGCCACTAAAACAGCATGAATTGAGGGCCCCCGATCCGGGATCGGATCTAGTGGGGGGCAGACTTTCTCTCTTCGCCCAGGCTTGGGCAAGAGATGTCCAGGATCCCTGGACGCTAGAGATAATATCTCAGGGATACCTTCTGGACTTCAAACACTCTCCTCCAAGAGAGAGATTTCATCTGTCAAGGTTGTCGACAAACCAAACAAAGAAAGAAGCGTTTCTACGCTGCATACAAGATCTATTGTTAATGGGAGTAATCCATCCAGTTCCACGGTCGGAACAGGGACAAGGGTTTTACTCAAATCTGTTTGTGGTTCCCAAAAAAGAGGGAACTTTCAGACCAATCCTGGATTTAAAGATCCTAAACAAATTCCTAAGAGTTCCATCATTCAAAATGGAGACTATCCGGACAATTTTACCCATGATCCAAGAAGGTCAGTACATGACCACAGTGGACTTAAAGGACGCTTACCTTCACATACCGATTCACAAAGATCATTACCGGTATCTAAGGTTTGCCTTTCTAGACAGGCATTACCAGTTTGTGGCTCTTCCATTCGGATTGGCTACAGCTCCAAGAATCTTCACAAAGGTTCTAGGTGCTCTTCTGGCGGTACTAAGACCGCGGGGAATTTCGGTAGCTCCTTACCTAGACGACATTCTGATACAAGCTTCAAGCTTTCAAACTGCCAAGTCTCATACAGAGTTAGTACTGGCATTTCTAAGGTCACATGGATGGAAGGTGAACGAAAAGAAAAGTTCACTCGTTCCACTTACAAGAGTTCCCTTCCTGGGGACTCTTATAGATTCTGTAGAAATGAAGATTTACCTGACAGAAGACAGGTTAACAAGACTTCAAAGTGCTTGCCGCACCCTTCATTCCATTCAACACCCATCGGTGGCTCAATGCATGGAGGTAATCGGCCTAATGGTAGCAGCAATGGACATAGTGCCATTTGCTCGCTTACACCTCAGACCACTGCAATTGTGCATGCTAAGTCAGTGGAATGGGGATTACTCAGACGTGTCCCCTTCTCTGAATCTGGATCAAGAGACCAGAAATTCTCTTCTATGGTGGCTTTCTCGGCCACATCTGTCCAGGGGGATGCCATTCAGCAGACCAGACTGGACAATTGTAACAACAGACGCCAGCCTTCTAGGTTGGGGTGCCGTCTGGAATTCTCTGAAGGCTCAGGGACAATGGAGTCAGGAGGAGAGTCTCCTGCCAATAAACATTCTGGAATTGAGAGCAGTTCTCAATGCCCTCCTGGCTTGGCCCCAGTTGACAACTCGGGGGTTCATCAGGTTTCAGTCGGACAACATCACGACTGTAGCTTACATCAACCATCAGGGAGGGACAAGGAGCTCCCTAGCAATGATGGAAGTATCAAAGATAATTCGCTGGGCAGAGTCTCACTCTTGCCACCTGTCAGCAATCCACATCCCGGGAGTGGAGAATTGGGAGGCGGATTTCTTAAGTCGTCAGACTTTTCATCCGGGGGAATGGGAACTTCATCCGGAGGTCTTTGCCCAAATACTTCGACGTTGGGGCAAGCCAGAGATAGATCTCATGGCGTCTCGACAGAACGCCAAGCTTCCTCGGTACGGGTCCAGATCCAGGGATCCAGGAGCAGTCCTAATAGATGCCCTGACGGCACCTTGGGACTTCAGGATGGCTTATGTGTTTCCACCCTTCCCGATGCTTCCTCGATTGATTGCCAGAATCAAACAGGAGAGAGCATCAGTGATTCTGATAGCACCTGCATGGCCACGCAGGACTTGGTATGCAGACCTGGTGGACATGTCATCCTGTCCACCTTGGTCTCTACCTCTGAAACAGGACCTCCTGATACAGGGTCCTTTCAAACATCAAAATCTAACTTCTCTGAAGCTGACTGCTTGGAAATTGAACGTTTGATTTTATCAAGACGTGGGTTTTCTGAGTCAGTTATTGACACCTTAATACAGGCCAGGAAGCCTGTTACCAGAAAGATTTACCATAAAATATGGCGTAAATACCTATATTGGTGTGAATCCAAAGGTTACTCTTGGAGTAAGGTTAGGATTCCTAGGATATTGTCTTTTCTACAAGAAGGTTTAGAAAAGGGTTTATCTGCTAGCTCATTAAAGGGACAGATCTCAGCTCTGTCTATTCTGTTACACAAACGTCTGTCAGAAGTGCCAGACGTTCAGGCTTTTTGTCAGGCTTTAGCGAGGATTAAGCCTGTGTTTAAGACTGTTGCTCCACCATGGAGTTTAAATCTTGTTCTTAACGTTTTACAGGGCGTTCCGTTTGAACCCCTCCATTCCATTGATATAAAGTTGTTATCTTGGAAAGTTCTATTTTTAATGGCTATTTCATCGGCTCGAAGAGTCTCTGAATTATCAGCCTTACATTGTGATTCTCCTTATTTGATTTTTCATTCGGATAAGGTAGTTCTGCGTACTAAACCTGGGTTCTTACCCAAGGTAGTCACTAACAGGAATATCAATCAAGAGATTGTTGTTCCATCTTTGTGTCCAAATCCTTCTTCAAAGAAGGAACGTCTTCTGCACAATCTGGATGTAGTTCGTGCCCTAAAATTTTACTTACAGGCAACTAAAGAATTTCGACAGACGTCTTCCCTGTTTGTCGTTTACTCTGGTCAGAGGAGAGGTCAAAAAGCTTCTGCTACCTCTCTCTCTTTTTGGCTTCGTAGCATAATACGTTTAGCCTATGAGACTGCTGGACAGCAACCTCCTGAAAGAATTACAGCTCATTCCACTAGAGCTGTGGCTTCCACTTGGGCCTTTAAGAATGAGGCCTCTGTTGAACAGATTTGCAAGGCTGCAACTTGGTCTTCTCTTCATACTTTTTCCAAATTTTACAAATTTGACACATTTGCTTCCTCGGAGGCTATTTTTGGGAGAAAGGTTCTTCAGGCAGTGGTTCCTTCTGTATAAAAGAGCCTGCCTATCCCTCCCGTCATCCGTGTACTTTTGCTTTGGTATTGGTATCCCAGAAGTAATGATGACCCGTGGACTGATCACACTTAACAGAAGAAAACATAATTTATGCTTACCTGATAAATTCCTTTCTTCTGTAGTGTGATCAGTCCACGGCCCGCCCTGTTTTTTAAGGCAGGTAATTATTTTTAAATTATACTCCAGTCACCACTACACCCTTGGTTCCTCCTTTCTCGTTGGTCCTTGGTCGAATGACTGGGGGTGACGTAGAGGGGAGGGGCTATATGCAACTCTGCTGGGTGAATCCTCTTGCACTTCCTGTTGGGGAGGAGTAATATCCCAGAAGTAATGATGACCCGTGGACTGATCACACTACAGAAGAAAGGAATTTATCAGGTAAGCATAAATTATGTTTTTTTTTCAAAATTAGCGCTAGTTACTTTGGAACCCTGATATCTGTTAGGAATACCTGAATATCCCTTGACATGTATATATTTTGTTTTAGAAGACATCCCAAAGTATTGATCTAGGCCCATTTTGGTATATTTCATGCCACTGTTTCACCGCCAAATGCGATTAAAAAAAAAAAGAAAAAAGTTTACTTTTTCACAAATTTTGTCACAAACTTTAGGTTTCCCACTGAAATTATTTACAAACAGCTTCTGCAATTATGGCACAAATGGTTGTAAATGCTTCTCTGGGATCCCCTTTTTCAGAAATAACAGACTTATATGGCTTTGTGGTTGCTTTTTGGTAATTAGAAGGCCGCTAAATGCCGCTGCGCACCACACATGTTTTATGCCCAGGAGTGAAGGGGTTAATTAGGGAGCTTGTAGGGTTAATTTTAGCTTTAGTGTAGTAGACAGCCCCAAGTATTGATCTAGGCCCATTTTGGTATATTTTATGCCACCATTTCACCGCCAAATGCGAGCAAATAAAAAAAAAAAAACTTTACATTTTTCACAATTTTAGGTTTCTCACTGAAATTATTTACAAACAGCTTGTGCTATTATGGCAGAAATTGTTGTAAAAGCTTCTCTGGGATCCCCTTTGTTCAGAAATAGCAGACTTATATGGCTTTGGCGTTGCTTTTTGGTAATTTGAAGGCCGCTAAATGCTGCTGCGCACCACACGTGAATTATGCCCAGCAGTGAAGGGGTTAAATTAGGTAGCTTGTAGGGAGCTTGCAGGGTTAATTTTAGAGATCAGCCTCCCACCTGACACATCCCACCCCCTGATCCCTCCCAAACAGCTCTCTTCCCTCCCCCACCCCACAATTGTTACTGCCATCTTAAGTACTGGCAGAAAGTCTGCCAGTACTAAATAAGAGTTTTTTTTTTTTTTAAATAAAAATTATAAAATATTTTAGTTGTGATGGACCCCTGCCTTAGCACCAACCTCCATGATGCCCCCCTCCAGCTCTCTAGCCCTCTCCCCTACCTAATTACCGCCATCTTGGGTACTGGTAGCTGTCTGCCAGTACCCATTTTGACCCCACAAACCAAACTATTTTAATTTTATTTATAACTTTTATTTGTATGTTTAATTATTTCTGTAGTGTAGCAGCCCCTCCCCCTCCCAGATCCTTTTAAATGTAAAAAAAAAATAACTTTTTTTCCCCCTTCCTTTTTCATTGGTGTCAGTGTGGCTAATGCGTGCATGTGCACGTGCACGCGCGCCCACGTGCACACGCACGCGCATCGTGCACACGCGCGCACACGCTCCCTCCTCCCACCGGACAAAGGCACAATCACTACCGGTGCAGAGAGGGCCACAGAGTGGCTCTCTCTGCATCGGAGGCTTGTAAAGGGGTATTGCAGGATGCCTCCATATCGAGGCATCACTGCAATACCCTCAGAGCTGCTGGAAGCGATTGTGATCACTTCCAGCACTCTGTTAGACAACTGACGTACCAGGTACGTCTATTGTCATTAACAGTTAGTTTTTGCATGACGTACCTGGTACGTCAGTTGTCATTAAGAGGTTAAGACCTATGAAATGATTCATTGGAATGCATAAGTAGTGGTAATTGTGCATTATTTGTAAAGATGTGTCCTTGGTTTCCTCTTTTGATGAGTTTGTCAGTATACCCTGCCCTCTGTACATTCAAACTTACTAATACAAGAACATCTCTTTCATCAAGATTTACAAGTCCTGCATCTGAAATCTTGCTGGCTGAATGCTGTGGTTTAAGAAACTTTCTGATCTGTACATTAGTAGTTGTAAGCTGTAAAGTGTCTACCTATTCATACACTGTCCTGTCCTACTACTTGTTTGCCTTTCTATAAGAACATGGTAGCTGTCCATCCAGTTTCTTTATTTTTACAGAGGAAAACTGGTGAATAGCAAAATGGCTTTACACCTTGTGGTTTGCTCTCTTGTTATTCCTTTTTCACTGGGGGTTTCCAGCTTATTCTACAAGAGCAGTCTCCACTTCTTGGGCAATGGAGCAGACATCTCTTGTAAGGACAGTAAGTCAGTGGTGTGGAGTTCTCCTCTCTTTTGTAATGCAGTACATATTAGATGTCTATGCTGCTCTTGTAGCCATAGTTATGGTTCTACATTCTATAATTACAATTTAAAAGATTATTTTTTTTATTGAGATTTGCATGCTTTAAATGTGTTCTTGCCCTTCTATTGTACTGCTTTGGTATATTTGAACTAGTAAGTGCTACTAGGGTGAGCCAATATATTTGGAAATGAAATCATACTTGGTCATTTTCATATCTTGGCTCAGTTCCCTAATATTCACCAAGCTTACCCCCTTTTCTTTACTGATCTTTAACTACGATGGTTTGTGGTATGATGAGGAGGTGTCTTATACCAACTTGAAAAGGTAGGAGTTGGGTTTTGGGTTTCTGCCCAGAACCCTTTGAAAAGAGACACTCTTTCATTGTTTATTGCTACATCGGGAACTGATAAGATATTAAAATTTAAGTTATATTTAAATAATATATAGGAACTTAAGATGGTTCACTAAATAAACTTACTTTGAAGTTAACCACAATTCCCACCTTTTCTTCAACTCCTTTATTAGTATGCCCGTCTGGTGGAAATTGTGGGCCTTCATGACCTTGGAGTGGGAATTACTCTTGGTGCCCATCAATCTATTGGATTCAAAGGGATCCTGTTGTTTGGAAACAAGGAACAAAAGGAAAAATACCTACCTCGTCTAGCATCAGGTGAGAGAGTTTTTATAAAGGGGTGGTGCTAAGATGGTGATTGAAAAAAGTGGTCCAAGATTTTAAAGAGTTTAAATTTGTAGAAAGGAGGGAAGGAGAAATGGTTGATGAGCAAATGGGGATAGAAGAATGAGGCTGTTGTAAGAGGTGTAGTCTGAAGTAAGGTGTTTTCAAAGTAGCAACAAATTAAGTTATTTATTCCTCTCAGGTGAGACTATTGCTGCTTTCTGCCTTACTGAACCATCCAGCGGATCAGACGCTGCTTCCATCAGAACTACAGCCGAGAAGAGTCCCTGTGGGAAGTACTATACTTTGACAGGGAGCAAGATATGGATAAGGTAATGATCATCAATTGCATTATTTTGTATGAAAATGTAGCTGATACATGCGGTTCGTATGTATAAAAAAGCTTTTTATGCGTGTAAAACGACTGAGCTGTTTAGATCTCTAAAAATAAAACAGTTACTAGTAAATAACTGTTATATACAGCTTAATTTTGAAAAATATGATGGGAACAAGGACATGAAAAAAATGTTGAGGGGAAGATAGTTGAAATTACATTAAACACCTTTTGATTATGTGTAAAATTGCGCTTGTGCAACGCTCCCTATAAGGCAAATTCTGTAATTTGCAAATCAAATAGCAGGTTTAGGCAGTTTGCAGCATTTTGAAAACCTTGTTACAGTTTTTACTTTTTGGCCCTCTAGAAAGTGAGAGAGACAAAAACAACAAGTGTTTAAAGGGACAATCAAGTCCAAAATAAACTTTCACGATTCAGATAGGGCATGTAATTTTTAAACAATTTTCCAATTTACTTTTATCGCCAATTTTGCTTTGTTCTCTTGGTATTCTTAGTTGAAAGTTAAACCTAGGAGGTTCATATGCTAATTTCTAAGCCCTTGAAGGATGCCTCTTCTCTCAGGGAATTTTGTCAGTTTTTCACCACTAGAGGGTGTTAGTTCATGTTTGTCATATAGATAACACTGTGCTCAAGCACGTGGAGTTCCTAGGAGCCAGCACTGATTGGCTAAAATGCAAGTCTGTCAAAAGAACTGAAATAAGGGGACAGTTTGCAGAAGCGTATATACAAGGTAATCACAGAGGTAAAAAGTGTAGTTCTAAAACTGTGTTGGTTATTCAAAACTAGGGAATGGTTAATTATGGGATTACCTGTCTTTTAAAACAATAACAATTCTGGTGTAGACTGTCCTTTTAAAGGGACAGTATACTATAAAATAGTTTTTCTCCTTAATGTGTTTCCAATTACTTTTTTTACCAGCTGCAAAGTAAAAAAATGTTTGAGATTTGCTTTTTTAAGGTTTATTTGTGTATATGAATTAGTTGATTTGTGTTTTGAAGCCACTACCTAATAAAATGGGGTGAGCTTGTAGCTATAATCAGATCTCATTACTTTATCAGATTGTTTTCATATACCTGTTTATTTATCTTATATCTGTCCTTAAACCAATCACTTATACTTGGATAGAACAATGGAAAATTAACATTTTATTACCTTATCTCTTCTATAACCCACTGGGAGTGTAATTTCCTCTACTGGCTGTGTTAACACAGCGTGGCCTTGAGACCAAAAACTTTCAGGATGGGTGGGGATACCACAGGCTAAATAAACTATTTAAAATGCCAATATAAGGGTAATGGAAATACTTGTAAACAATTTAATACACTCCAGCAGGTAAAGTGGATCATTGGGAACAAATTAAAGGGAAGAACATTTTTTTAGTAAACTGTCCCTTTAACATCTATTTAAGAAGGTGTCAGAGTACAAGTGATAGTGAAGACTGATACACAGATTAGGCCAGTATTCTTTCACTGACACACACACATCATGACAAGTTCTGATACACTGCTACATGCACATATTTATACCTTTTACATGTTAGTAATTTACCCTTTATGCACATTTTGTACACACACACATACTTGCACACTTACACACCCACACATGACAAGTTCTGATACACTGCTACATGCATCTATTTATACCTTTTACATGTTAGTAATTTACCCTTTATGCACATCCATTACACACACACATACTTGCACACTTACACACACACACATCATGACAAGTTCTGATACGCTGCTACATGCATCTATTTATACCTTTTTGACATGCTAGTAATTTACCCTTTGTACACATTAAGTACACACACACATACTTACACACCCACACATCATGACAAGTTCTGATACACTGCTACATGCATCTATTTATACCTTTTACATGTTAGTAATTTACCCTTTATGCACATTCAGTACACACACACATACTTGCACACTTACACCCACCCACACATAATGACAAGTTCTGATACACTGCTACATGCATCTATTTATACCTTTTACATGTTAGTAATTTACCCTTAATGCACATTCAGTACAAACTCACATACTTGCACACTTACACACCCCCACACACACACACACATACATCATGACAAGTTCTGATACACTGCTACATGCATCTATTTATACGTTTTACATGTTAGTAATTTACCCTTTATGCACATTCAGTACAAACACACATACTTGCACACTTACACACACACACACACACACACATCATGACAAGTTCTGATACACTGCTACATGCATCTATTTATACCTTTTACATGTTAGTAATTTACCCTTTATGCACATTCAGTACACACACACATACTTGCACACTTACACACACAAACACACATTGGAAACTAGCACTCTCCTTTTTTTGTTTTGGTACATACATTCACTAATGCAGATGAACAATTAAGTAAACATAGACATAAAGGTGTAAAGTCAAGTGTGAGAACAGAGGAATGCTAGCTTTCCTTTTTTGTTTTGGTACATGCATTCACTAATGCAGATGAACGATTAAGTAAACATAGACATAAAGGTGTAAAGTCAAGTGTGAGAACAGATGAATGCTAGCTTTTTTTCTAGTAAATTGGGGCACACACCTTTTCTCCTGTTAAGTGTAGTCAGTCCACGGGTCATCATTACTTATGGGATATTAACTCCTCCCCAACAGGAAGTGCAAGAGGATCACCCAAGCAGAGCTGCTATATAGCTCCTCCCCTCTACGTCACACCCAGTCATTCTCTTGCACCCAACTAATAGATAGGATGTGTGAGAGGACTGTGGTGATTAAACTTAGTTTCTCCAACATAGGTGTGTCCGGTCCACGGCGTCATCCTTACTTGTGGGATATTCTCTTCCCCAACAGGAAATGGCAAAGAGCCCAGCAAAGCTGGTCACATGATCCCTCCTAGGCTCCGCCTACCCCAGTCATTCTCTTTGCCGTTGTACAGGCAACATCTCCACGGAGATGGCTTAGAGTTTTTTAGTGTTTAACTGTAGTTTTTATTATTCAATCAAGAGTTTGTTATTTTGAAATAGTGCTGGTATGTACTATTTACTCAGAAACAGAAAAGAGAAAAAGATTTCTGTTTGTATGAGGAAAATGATTTTAGCAACCGTCACTAAAATCCATGGCTGTTCCACACAGGACTGTTGAGAGCAATTAACTTCAGTTGGGGGAACAGTGAGCAGTCTCTTGCTGCTTGAGGTATGACACATTCTAACAAGACGATGTAATGCTGGAAGCTGTCATTTTCCCTCTGGGATCCGGTAAGCCATGTTTATTACGATTGTAAATAAGGGCTTCAAAAAGGGCTTATTAAGACTGTAGACTTTTTTGGGCTAAATCGATTGATTATTAACACATATTTAGCCTTGAGGAATCATTTTATCTGGGTATTTTGATATAATAATGTAGGCAGGCACTGTTTTAGACACCTTATTCTTTAGGGGCTTTCCCAAAGCATAGGCAGAGCCTCATTTTCGCGCCGGTGTTGCGCACTTGTTTTTGAGAGGCATGGCATGCAGTCGCATGTGAGAGGAGCTCTGATACTTAGAAAAGACTTTCTGAAGGCGTCATTTGGTATCGTATTCCCCTTGGGGCTTGGTTGGGTCTCAGCAAAGCAGATACCAGGGACTGTAAAGGGGTTAAAGTTCAAAACGGCTCCGGTTCCGTTATTTTAAGGGTTAAAGCTTCCAAATTTGGTGTGCAATACTTTTAAGGCTTTAAGACACTGTGGTGAAAATTTGGTGAATTTTGAACAATTCCTTCATGTTTTTTCGCATTTGCAGTAATAAAGTGTGTTCAGTTTAAAATTTAAAGTGACAGTAACGGTTTTATTTTAAAACGTTTTTTGTACTTGTTATCAAGTTTATGCCTGTTTAACATGTCTGAACTACCAGATAGACTGTGTTCTGAATGTGGGGAAGCCAGAATTCCTATTCATTTAAATAAATGTGATTTATGTGACAATGACAATGATGCCCAAGATGATTCCTCAAGTGAGGGGAGTAAGCATGGTACTGCATCATTCCCTCCTTCGTCTACACGAGTCTTGCCCACTCAGGAGGCCCCTAGTACATCTAGCGTGCCAATACTCCTTACTATGCAACAATTAACGGCTGTGATGGATAATTCTGTCAAAAACATTTTAGCCAAAATGAACACTTATCAGCGTAAGCGCGACTGCTCTGTTTTAGATACTGAAGAGCATGACGACGCTGATATTAATATTTCTGAAGGGCCCCTAACTCAGTCTGATGGGGCCAGGGAGGTTTTGTCTGAGGGAGAAATTACTGATTCAGGGAACATTTCTCAACAAGCTGAACCTGATGTGATTGCATTTAAATTTAAGTTGGAACATCTCCGCATTCTGCTTAAGGAGGTATTATCCACTCTGGATGATTGTGACAAGTTGGTCATCCCAGAGAAACTATGTAAAATGGACAAGTTCCTAGAGGTGCCGGGGCTCCCAGAAGCTTTTCCTATACCCAAGCGGGTGGCGGACATTGTTAATAAAGAATGGGAAAGGCCCGGTATTCCTTTCGTCCCTCCCCCCATATTTAAAAAATTGTTTCCTATGGTCGACCCCAGAAAGGACTTATGGCAGACAGTCCCCAAGGTCGAGGGAGCGGTTTCCACTTTAAACAAACGCACCACTATACCCATAGAGGATAGTTGTGCTTTCAAAGATCCTATGGATAAAAAATTAGAAGGTTTGCTTAAAAAGATGTTTGTTCAGCAGGGTTACCTTCTACAACCAATTTCATGCATTGTCCCTGTCGCTACAGCCGCATGTTTCTGGTTCGATGAGCTGATAAAGGCGGTCGACAGTGATTCTCCTCCTTATGAGGAGATTATGGACAGAATCAATGCTCTCAAATTGGCTAATTCTTTCACCCTAGACGCCACTTTGCAATTGGCTAGGTTAGCGGCTAAGAATTCTGGGTTTGCTATTGTGGCGCGCAGAGCGCTTTGGTTGAAATCTTGGTCGGCTGATGCGTCTTCCAAGAACAAGCTACTTAACATTCCTTTCAAGGGGAAAACGCTGTTTGGCCCTGACTTGAAAGAGATTATCTCGGATATCACTGGGGGTAAGGGCCACGCCCTTCCTCAGGATCGGCCTTTCAAGGCAAAAAATAAACCTAATTTTCGTCCCTTTCGTAGAAACGGACCAGCCCAAAGTGCTACGTCCTCTAAGCAAGAGGGTAATACTTCTCAAGCCAAGCCAGCTTGGAGACCAATGCAAGGCTGGAACAAGGGAAAGCAGGCCAAGAAACCTGCCACTGCTACCAAGACAGCATGAAATGTTGGCCCCCGATCCGGGACCGGATCTGGTGGGGGGCAGACTCTCTCTCTTCGCTCAGGCTTGGGCAAGAGATGTTCTGGATCCTTGGGCTCTAGAAATAGTCTCCCAAGGTTATCTTCTGGAATTCAAGGGACTTCCCCCAAGGGGGAGGTTCCACAGGTCTCAGTTGTCTTCAGACCACATAAAAAGACAGGCATTCTTACATTGTGTAGAAGACCTGTTAAAAATGGGAGTGATTCATCCCGTTCCATTAAGAGAACAAGGGATGGGGTTCTACTCCAATCTGTTTATAGTTCCCAAAAAAGAGGGAACGTTCAGACCAATCTTAGATCTCAAGATCTTAAACAAGTTTCTCAAGGTTCCATCGTTCAAGATGGAAACCATTCGAACTATTCTTCCTTCCATCCAGGAAGGTCAATTCATGACCACGGTGGATTTAAAGGATGCGTATCTACATATTCCTATCCACAAGGAACATCATCGGTTCCTGAGGTTCGCATTCCTGGACAAACATTACCAGTTCGTGGCGCTTCCTTTCGGATTAGCCACTGCTCCAAGGATTTTCACAAAGGTACTAGGGTCCCTTCTAGCTGTGCTAAGACCAAGGGGCATTGCTGTAGTACCTTACTTGGACGACATTCTGATTCAAGCGTCGTCCCTTCCTCAAGCAAAGGCTCACACGGACATTGTCCTGGCCTTTCTCAGATCTCACGGATGGAAAGTGAACGTGGAAAAGAGTTCTCTATCTCCGTCAACAAGGGTTCCCTTCTTGGGAACAATAATAGACTCCTTAGAAATGAGGATTTTTCTGACAGAGGCCAGAAAAACAAAACTTCTAGACTCTTGTCGGATACTTCATTCCGTTCCTCTTCCTTCCATAGCTCAGTGCATGGAAGTGATCGGGTTGATGGTAGCGGCAATGGACATAGTTCCTTTTGCACGCATTCATCTAAGACCATTACAACTGTGCATGCTCAGTCAGTGGAATGGGGACTATACAGACTTGTCTCCGAAGATACAAGTAAATCAGAGGACCAGAGACTCACTCCGTTGGTGGCTGTCCCTGGACAACCTGTCACGAGGGATGACATTCCGCAGACCAGAGTGGGTCATTGTCACGACCGACGCCAGTCTGATGGGCTGGGGCGCGGTCTGGGGATCCCTGAAAGCTCAGGGTCTTTGGTCTCGGGAAGAATCTCTTCTACCGATAAATATTCTGGAACTGAGAGCGATATTCAATGCTCTCAAGGCTTGGCCTCAGCTAGCGAGGGCCAAGTTCATACGGTTTCAATCAGACAACATGACAACTGTTGCGTACATCAACCATCAGGGGGGAACAAGGAGTTCCCTGGCGATGGAAGAAGTGACCAAAATCATTCTATGGGCGGAGTCTCACTCCTGCCACCTGTCTGCTATCCACATCCCAGGAGTGGAAAATTGGGAAGCGGATTTTCTGAGTCGTCAGACATTGCATCCGGGGGAGTGGGAACTCCATCCGGAAATCTTTGCCCAAGTCACTCAGCTGTGGGGCATTCCAGACATGGATCTGATGGCCTCTCGTCAGAACTTCAAAGTTCCTTGCTACGGGTCCAGATCCAGGGATCCCAAGGCGGCTCTAGTGGATGCACTAGTAGCACCTTGGACCTTCAAACTAGCTTATGTGTTCCCGCCGTTTCCTCTCATCCCCAGGCTGGTAGCCAGGATCAATCAGGAGAGGGCGTCGGTGATCTTGATAGCTCCTGCGTGGCCACGCAGGACTTGGTAGGCAGATCTGGTGAATATGTCATCGGCTCCTCCTTGGAAGCTACCTTTGAGACGAGACCTTCTTGTTCAGGGTCCGTTCGAACATCCGAATCTGGTTTCACTCCAGCTGACTGCTTGGAGATTGAACGCTTGATCTTATCGAAGCGAGGATTCTCAGATTCTGTTATCGATACTCTTGTTCAGGCCAGAAAGCCTGTAACTAGAAAGATTTACCACAAAATTTGGAAAAAATATATCTGTTGGTGTGAATCTAAAGGATTCCCTTGGGACAAGGTTAAGATTCCTAGGATTCTATCCTTCCTTCAAGAAGGATTGGAAAAAGGATTATCTGCAAGTTCCCTGAAGGGACAGATTTCTGCCTTGTCTGTGTTACTTCACAAAAAGCTGGCCGCTGTGCCAGATGTTCAAGCCTTTGTTCAGGCTCTGGTTAGAATTAAGCCTGTTTACAAACCTTTGACTCCTCCTTGGAGTCTCAATTTAGTTCTTTCAGTTCTTCAGGGGGTTCCGTTTGAACCCTTGCATTCCGTTGATATTAAGTTATTATCTTGGAAAGTTTTGTTTTTAGTTGCAATTTCTTCTGCTAGAAGAGTTTCAGAATTATCTGCTCTGCAGTGTTCTCCTCCTTATCTGGTGTTCCATGCAGATAAGGTGGTTTTAAGTACTAAACCTGGTTTTCTTCCAAAAGTTGTTTCTAACAAAAACATTAACCAGGAGATTATCGTACCTTCTCTGTGTCCGAAACCAGTTTCAAAGAAGGAACGTTTGTTGCACAATTTGGATGTTGTTCGCACTCTAAAATTCTATTTAGATGCTACAAAGGATTTTAGACAAACATCTTCCTTGTTTGTTGTTTATTTCGGTAAAAGGAGAGGTCAAAAAGCAACTTCTACCTCTCTCTCTTTTTGGATTAAAAGCATCATCAGATTGGCTTACGAGACTGCCGGACGGCAGCCTCCCGAAAGAATCACAGCTCATTCCACTAGGGCTGTGGCTTCCACATGGGCCTTCAAGAACGAGGCTTCTGTTGATCAGATATGTAGGGCAGCGACTTGGTCTTCACTGCACACTTTTACCAAATTTTACAAGTTTGATACTTTTGCTTCTTCTGAGGCTATTTTTGGGAGAAAGGTTTTGCAAGCCGTGGTGCCTTCCATCTAGGTGACCTGATTTGCTCCCTCCCATCATCCGTGTCCTAAAGCTTTGGTATTGGTTCCCACAAGTAAGGATGACGCCGTGGACCGGACACACCTATGTTGGAGAAAACAGAATTTATGTTTACCTGATAAATTACTTTCTCCAACCGTGTGTCCGGTCCACGGCCCGCCCTGGTTTTTTTAATCAGGTCTGATAATTTATTTTCTTTAACTACAGTCACCACGGTACCATATGGTTTCTCCTATGCAAATATTCCTCCTTAACGTCGGTCGAATGACTGGGGTAGGCGGAGCCTAGGAGGGATCATGTGACCAGCTTTGCTGGGCTCTTTGCCATTTCCTGTTGGGGAAGAGAATATCCCACAAGTAAGGATGACGCCGTGGACCGGACACACCGTTGGAGAACGTAATTTATCAGGTAAACATAAATTCTGTTTTTTTATATCTTCAATCAAAAGTTTGTTATTTTAAAACGGCACCGGAGTGAGTTGTTTCCTTCTCAGGCAGAATTTGAAGAAGAATCTACCTGAGTTTTTGTATATGATCTTAGCGGACGTAACTAAGATCCGTTTGCTGTTCTCGGCCATTCTGAGGAGTAAGGTAACTTCAGATCAGGGGACAGCGGGCAGGTTCACCTGCAAAGAGGTATGTTGCAGTATATTATTTTCTAAGGAATGGAATTGACTGAGAAAATACTGCTAATACCGATATAATGTAAGTACAGCCTTAAATGCAGTAGTAGCAACTAGTATCAGGCTGATATGTATATATGTTTACACTTAAGTATTTCTGGGGAATGGCACTTCACTGGGAAAATACTGTATGCATATAACTTTTAGCCTAACTTGCAGTGTGAGCGACTAGCAGCAGGCTTTTTAATGACATTTCATATATTAGATTTTAAACGTTTACTGGCATGTTAAATCGTTTAATTATCTGAGGTACTTGGTGAAAATTGTTTTGGGCTTTATTTTCCACATGGCTGTCGTTTGTTTTAAATTAAAACAGTTTACTGAGCTTCCCTCACTGTTGTAGTGTGAGTGGGAGGGGCCTATTTTGGCGCTTTTACTACGCATCAGAAATTCAGTCACAGTCTGTCTTTTTCTCCCTGCATGATCCAGGACGTCTCCACAGAGCTCAGGGGTCTTCAAAACTAGTTTTGAGGGAGGTAATCACTCACATCAGACCTGTGAGACTGTGCTTGACTGTGATAAAAACGCTTATATTGTCAATTGTTATACGTTTTTTTCTGATATTAAGGGTTAATCATCCATTGCTAATGAGTGCAATCCTTTGCTAAATTTGGTTTCTATAACTAATCCAGTTTTTTTTGTGTGCTTCTTAAAGGCACAGTAACATTTTTACATATTGCTTGTAAATTTAGTTGAAAAGTATTTCCAAGCTTGCTAGTCTAATTGCTAGTTTGTTTAAACATGTCTGACACAGAGGAATCTCTTTGTGCAATATGTTCAAAAGCCAAGGTGGAGCCCAATAGAAATTTATGTACTAATTGCATTGATGCTACTTTAAATAAAAGTAAATCTGTACATGTTAAGCAACATTCACCAGACAACGAGGGGGAAGTTATGCTGACTAACTTGCCTCACGTGTCAGTACCTGCATCTCCCGCTCAGGAGGTGCGTGATATTGTAACGCCAAGTACATCAGGGCGGCCATTACAAATCACTTTACAAGACATGGCTAATGTTATGACTGAAGTTTTGTCTAAATTGCCAGAACTTAGAGGTAAACAAGATCACTCTGGGATGAGAACAGAGTATACTGATAATACTAGGGCCATGTCTGATACTGCGTCACAATTTGCAGAGCATGAGGACGGAGAGCTTCATTCTGCGGGTGACGGATCTGATCCAAATAAATTGGATTCAGACATTTCAAATTTTAAGTTTAAGCTGGAAAACCTCCGTGTATTGCTAGGGGAGGTGTTAGCGGCTCTGAATGATTGTAACACAGTTGCAATCCCAGAGAAAATGTGTAGGTTGGATAAATATTTTGCGGTACCGACGAGTACTGACGTTTTTCCTATACCTAAGAGACTTACTGAAATTATTACTAAGGAGTGGGACAGACCCGGTGTGCCTTTTTCACCCCCTCCTATATTTAGAAAAATGTTTCCAATAGACGCCACCACACGGGACTTATGGCAAACGGTCCCTAAGGTGGAGGGAGCAGTTTCTACTTTAGCTAAGCGTACCACTATCCCGGTGGAGGATAGCTGTGCCTTTTCAGATCCAATGGATAAAAAGTTAGAGGGTTACCTTAAGAAAATGTTTGTTCAACAAGGTTTTATATTACAACCCCTTGCATGCATTGCGCCTGTCACGGCTGCGGCAGCATTTTGGTTTGAGCCTCTGGAAGAGACCCTTGACTCAGCGACATTAGATGAGATTTCACTTAAGCTTAAAGCCCTTAAGCTAGCTAATTCATTTATTTCTGATGCCGTAGTACATTTAACTAAACTTACGGCTAAGAATTCCGGATTCGCCATTCAGGCACGCAGAGCACTGTGGCTAAAATCCTGGTCAGCTGATGTAACTTCTAAATCGAAACTACTTAACATACCTTTCAAGGGGCAGACTTTATTCGGGCCCGGTTTGAAAGAAATTATCGCTGATATTACGGGAGGTAAAGGCCATGCCCTGCCTCAAGACAGAGCCAAACCCAGGGCTAGACAGTCTAATTTTCGTGCCTTTCGTAACTTCAAGGCAGGAGCAGCTTCAACTTCCTCTGCTCCAAAACAGGAAGGAGCTGTTGCTCGCTACAGACAAGGCTGGAAACCTAACCAGGCCTGGAACAAGGGCAAGCAGGCCAGAAAACCTGCTGCTGCCCCTAAGACAGCATGAAGTGAGGGCCCCCGATCCGGTAACGGATCTAGTGGGGGGCAGACTCTCTCTCTTCGCCCAGGCTTGGGCAAGAGATGTCCAGGATCCCTGGGCGTTGGAGATCATATCTCAGGGATATCTTCTGGACTTCAAAGCTTCTCCTCCACAAGGGAGATTTCACCTTTCAAGGTTGTCAACAAACCAGATAAAGAAAGAGGCGTTTCTACGCTGTGTACAAGACCTTTTACTAATGGGAGTGATCCATCCAGTTCCGCGGTCGGAACACGGACAAGGATTTTACTCAAATCTGTTTGTGGTTCCCAAAAAAGAGGGAACCTTCAGACCAATATTGGATTTAAAGATCCTAAACAAATTCCTAAGAGTTCCATCATTCAAGATGGAAACTATTCGGACAATCTTACCCATGATCCAAAGAGGTCAGTACATGACCACAGTGGATTTAAAGGATGCTTACCTTCACATACCGATTCACAGAGAACATTACCGGTATCTAAGGTTTGCCTTCCTAGACAAGCATTACCAGTTTGTAGCTCTCCCCTTCGGGTTGGCTACGGCTCCAAGAATCTTTTCAAAGGTTCTGGGCTCTCTTCTGGCGGTACTAAGACCGCGAGGAATTTCGGTAGCTCCGTACCTAGACGACATTCTGATACAAGCGTCAAGCTTTCAAACTGCCAAGTCTCATACAGAGTTAGTACTGGCATTTCTAAGGTCGCATGGGTGGAAAGTAAACGAGGAGAAGAGTTCTCTCTTACCACTCACAAGAGTTCCCTTCTTGGGGACTCTTATAGATTCTGTAGAAATGAAAATTTACCTGACAGAGGACAGGTTAACAAAGCTTCTAAATGCTTGCCGTGTCCTTCATTCCATTCAACACCCGTCAGTGGCTCAATGCATGGAGGTAATCGGCTTAATGGTAGCGGCAATGGACATAGTTCCTTTTGCACGCCTGCACCTCAGACCGCTGCAATTGTGCATGCTAAGTCAGTGGAATGGGGATTACTCAGATTTGTCCCCTACGCTGAATCTGGATCAGGAGACCAGAGATTCTCTTCTATGGTGGCTTTCTCGGCCACATCTGTCCAGGGGGATGCCCTTCAGCAGGCCAGACTGGACAATTGTAACTACAGACGCCAGCCTACTAGGTTGGGGCGCTGTCTGGAATTCCCTGAAGGCTCAGGGATCATGGACTCAGGAGGAGAGTCTCCTTCCAATAAACATTCTGGAATTGAGAGCAGTTCTCAATGCCCTTCTGGCTTGGCCTCAGTTAGCAACTCTGAGGTTCATCAGGTTTCAGTCGGACAACATCACGACTGTGGCTTACATCAACCATCAGGGAGGGACAAGAAGTTCCTTAGCGATGATGGAAGTATCAAAGATAATTCGCTGGGCAGAGTCTCACTCTTGCCACCTGTCAGCGATCCACATCCCAGGAGTGGACAACTGGGAGGCGGATTTCCTAAGTCGCCAGACTTTTCATCCGGGGGAGTGGGAACTTCATCCGGAGGTCTTTGCCCAAATACTTCGACGTTGGGGCAAACCAGATATGGATCTCATGGCGTCTCGCCGGAACGCCAAGCTTCCTCGTTACGGGTCCAGGTCCAGGGACCCGGGAGCGGTCCTGATAGATGCCTTGACAGCACCTTGGACCTTCAGGATGGCTTATGTGTTTCCACCCTTCCCGATGCTTCCTCGTTTGATTGCCAGGATCAAACAGGAGAAAGCATCAGTGATTCTAATAGCGCCTGCGTGGCCACGCAGGACCTGGTATGCAGATCTAGTGGACATGTCATCCTGTCCACCTTGGTCTCTGCCTCTGAGACAGGACCTTCTAATTCAGGGTCCTTTCAAACATCAAAATCTAATTTCTCTGAAGCTGACTGCATGGAAATTGAACGCTTAATTTTATCAAAGCGTGGATTTTCGGAGCCAGTAATTGATACCTTAATACAGGCTAGGAAACCTGTTACCAGGAAAATTTACCATAAGATATGGCGTAAATACTTACACTGGTGCGAATCCAAGGGTTACTCATGGAGTAAGGTTAGGATTCCTAGGATATTGTCTTTTCTACAAGAAGGTTTAGAAAAGGGTTTATCTGCAAGTTCTTTAAAGGGACAGATCTCAGCTCTGTCCATCCTTCTACACAAACGTCTGTCAGAAGTTCCAGACGTTCAGGCTTTTTGTCAGGCTTTGGCTAGAATTAAGCCTGTGTTTAAGACTGTAGCTCCACCGTGGAGCTTAAACTTAGTTCTTAACGTTTTACAGGGTGTTCCGTTTGAACCCCTTCACTCCATTGATATCAAGCTGTTATCTTGGAAAGTTCTGTTTTTAATGGCTATTTCCTTGGCTCGTAGAGTCTCTGAATTATCAGCCTTACATTGTGATTCTCCGTATCTGATTTTTCATTCAGATAAGGTAGTTCTGCGTACTAAACCTGGGTTCTTACCTAAGGTAGTCACTAACAAGAATATCAATCAAGAGATTGTTGTTCCATCATTGTGTCCTAACCCTTCTTCAAAGAAGGAACGACTTTTGCACAATCTAGATGTAGTCCGTGCCCTGAAATTTTATTTACAGGCAACTAAAGATTTTCGACAAACTTCTTCCCTGTTTGTCGTTTATTCTGGACAGAGGAGAGGTCAGAAAGCATCTGCTACCTCTCTATCCTTTTGGCTTCGTAGCATAAAACGCTTAGCTTATGAGACTGCTGGACAGCAACCTCCTGAAAGGATTACAGCTCATTCTACTAGAGCTGTGGCTTCCACTTGGGCCTTTAAGAACGAGGCCTCTGTTGAACAGATTTGCAAGGCTGCAACTTGGTCTTCTCTTCATACTTTTTCAAAATTTTACAAATTTGACACTTTTGCTTCTTCGGAGGCTGTTTTTGGGAGAAAGGTTCTTCAGGCAGTGGTTCCTTCCGTATAGAGATCCTGCCTGTCCCTCCCGTCATCCGTGTACTTAGCTTTGGTATTGGTATCCCATAAGTAATGATGACCCGTGGACTGACTACACTTAACAGGAGAAAACATAATTTATGCTTACCTGATAAATTCCTTTCTCCTGTAGTGTAGTCAGTCCACGGCCCGCCCTGTTTTTTAAGGCAGGTCTAAATTTTTAAATTATACTCCAGTCACCACTGCACCCTATAGTTTCTCCTTTCTCGTTTGGTTCTCGGTCGAATGACTGGGTGTGACGTAGAGGGGAGGAGCTATATAGCAGCTCTGCTTGGGTGATCCTCTTGCACTTCCTGTTGGGGAGGAGTTAATATCCCATAAGTAATGATGACCCGTGGACTGACTACACTACAGGAGAAAGGAATTTATCAGGTAAGCATAAATTATGTTTTTATAATGAGTTTTACAGTCAATAAAATGGGCTAAGTAATATGCCCTAATTATGCAAAAGCTCCATTTGTACCTCTGATGCTCACACACAGAGCAGTTGCAGTACAGAAGAAAGTGCGCTGCAATACTCTTACTTTGTGTTGAAACTGCACTTTGTTATACTCTCTCTTCCACCGTTTCTCACCAGCAATGCAGGCATAGCAGACTTATTTACAGTGTTTGCAAAGACCCATCTGCCAGATCCAACCAGCGGTGAAATGAAGGAAAAGATTACAGCTTTTATAGTTGAAAGAGGGGAAGGAGTTACAAGGTGAGTACGAGGGAAATCAGCTGCTGAAATAAACCGCTCACACGACTGGGATGTGAAGTCAATAAGTAGCAGTAGTTGATGAGTAAACCTCTTTTAGCTCTTGTACCAGTATTATGCTGACTCCTCCAAAAGAGCATTTCAGGCCAACTGTGTCAAACATATTTGTAGGAGCCCTAGTTTTACATTGTAAGTTGCTGCTTATCTCTCAAGGAACATAAGATTACCCATAAACATCCTATTCTGCTGACTTGTGATCTAGCAGTCCAGCCTGTCCTTTACATTTTACATTGGTATACAGGAGCAATTTCTGGAGTAGTTGGCAACTGCCTAAGTGGTAAACCAGCTACTGACTTCTCTAAATGCTTTCTTATTTCCTCTTTCTTCAGTCTGATTAATTTTTCTCTATAATTCCATCCCATATTTTCAATCTTCTCAAAGTGATGGTAAACCCAAGCGTATAACAAACGCTAGGATTTGCCATCACTAAAAATAAACATTAGTTTCTGTTATAGTTTCCTGGAAAAACGGTGTTAAACTCACACTGTCTGTAAGGCAAGTATGTAATTTGACACGCATGGCTATTGGTTTAGAGGTGGAAACGTCACCTCATTGAAGAAAGTGCTGTTGGCGGTTGGAGTTAGCGATATACTTGCCTTACAGATAGGGTGAGTTTAACACCGTTTTATAGGAACAATGACAGAAACTGTTTATTTTTAGTTTGTTATATGCTTGTATTTACCTTCACTTTAAATGATTTTCTCACTTTTTACTCTCGCCTTCTCTGCTCACTCTCTTTTTGGTCTATTTCTAGTGGCCCACCAGATAAAAAGCTTGGCATCAGAGCCAGTAACACAGCATCTCTTTACTTTGATGGTGCCCGTGTTCCTGCTGAAAATGTGCTGGGCGGGGAAGGAAATGGTTTCAAAGTCGCCATGAACATCCTAAATAATGGTAGATTTGGTATGGCAGCTGCCCTTTCGGGAACCATGAAAGGCATGATACAAAAAGCTGTGAGTATTGGGCTAACAACTAGATGGAAGTCGTATTAGTTCACTTTTTCGTTGTGTGTTTTTTTTTTTGTTTTTTTTTTTAGCAAAAGAGGGAGTTTATTATTGAGTACTAAGCAGCATTATAGAGAAAGTAAGGGGGTTGTAAGGGGAGGGTATTTGTAACAATGATGAGTTATGGTTAAAGTTATTTGGAGCAGCATCAGCTAAAGGGTAAAATAAAACATCAATAGGAGTTATGGCAAAAGGTTATAGGAGGTAATGTAGGGAATACATAGGGCAATAAAGTCCCTTCCCAAAGGGCAGCTTAAAATCAAATTCTCTATTTTTATTCTTCCTCAGTTTCTACTTGAAATGTCTGCAATTTTCTATTGCTGTATTTTGTCTAACCTGTAGATGTTTTTCAGATAAACATTAGCAATAATAGAGGCATAATAAAAAAGAGATGGCATAGCACAGAAAGGTACATTAAGAGAAAGATATATTGACGTATGAGTCAGATTAAATGATTACATTTTGTCATTTTAGGTTGAACATGCCACAACTCGCATCCAGTTTAGTAACAAACTTCACAACTTTGGTGTTATTCAAGAAAAGCTTGCACGCATGGCTGTGCTTCAGTACGTCACAGAGGTAATGTGGTACTCTGTATCCTGCCATGCTGTATCTGCACCAGCCAGCTAAATATCCCCTTAATGCCTTATTAATACACTTGTTAATCTATTTTACGACCCCTGTTAAAAAACCTCTTCTGTATCCTCTGATCACACATCCAAGCTTCCTGATTGTATGTATTTATATTTAATCTATATAATTGCATATCACCTAATTGTCTTATACTTAAAGGGACAGTAAACACCTTGTAATTACAAGACATTTCTGCTGTGCTGCTAAAAAAATAATATATCAACCAAGTCTTAATGTTTTTAAAACAAATTAACATCCTTTATTTCTTTCCTAAGATATAGTGAGTCCACAACGTCTTCAAATACTGTTGGGAATATCACTCCTGGCCAGCAGGAGGAGGCAAAGAGCACCACAGCAAAGCTGTTAAGTATCAATCCCCTCCCTACAAACCCCAGTCATTCTCTTTGCCTTCGGTGCAAGGAGGAGGTAAATATTTTCTTCAATCAAGATTTTATTATTTTGAAAGTCAGAGTAGGTTTGCTCTGATCTTTCCTCTCAGGATTGGGTATAGCTGTACTCCACGTTCGTCTCTTCAGTAGGGCAGTGGTAGCTTTCAAGCAGTTAGGAACTTGTGGGGTGGGCCTCACTGCGTTTTCCTAACAGATTGCTGCCCTTGTATAGAAAGCCAGAGTGGGTTTACTCTGTCCTTTCTTGTTTTCACAGGTCTCTGTAAGGAGTGGCTTCCTTTCATGCCGAGTGAGCTGTCCTCCTGCCGGACAGCCAGAGGTGCAAGCAAGTGCCATTTTTTGTCTTAAGATCTAACACTGGCACTAAAAGCAGATGTAAACTACACTTTATCTAGAGCTACAGTCCTGAGTTTAAAAAACAGGACTCATAACGGCAGGGAGCAGGCACTGTGGGTTGTGTCATGGGAGATAGTGATTCAGCATAAGAGTGTTAGAATCACTGGTGGCTCAGTAGTTTGTTATTAATTTCCTGTGAATCTGTTTGGGAAACGGATGGGTGATTATGTGTACTTTGTAGGAACGGATTACATTTCTGATTGATAATTTCTTTACTGGCCACCGGGACCGTCCCTTGACATAAGAGGAGAGGCAAACCCTTTTGCTGAGGCAGTATTTCCTACTAAAAGCGCACATTTTCATTGTTGTGGCGCAGCTTATAGCGGATCACATAGTTGTCTCTGCAATAGATCATCCGGAGCTGCTGCGATCGGAAGACAGTGTCGCAATTATATTCCGGAGTGCAGAGGTGGCAGGTAGGCACCTCAGTGATAGCACTGAGGTGTAGAGGTGTTTTTGGTCTCTACCTATATCATCCGTTTAAAAGGAGGTCTGGACTACTGTAACAAGTCATTTAATTGGAATTAAATTGGGCAATTAAAAGTTGAATCGTTGGGTTTTGAAACCTTTGTTTATCTGTTGACAGACCTTAGTTACTTTGGGAACGAATATTCTTAAAATAACGGTACTGAAAAGAAAAAGTTTTGGTTCTGTTAATTTTAATTGCAATATGAGCCAAGAGTTTGTGCCTTCTGTTCAATTCAAGCTTTGTCTAGAGAACCAAGTTGAACCTCCTTTGCCCATTTGTTCTTCTTGTATTGAAAGGACATTAATGTATAAAGATAAACTTTTTGTTTCTGGGCTACCACTCTCTCAGGTTAATGCTGTTCAGGCAATGCCGCAGCTTTCTCCTCAAACATCCCAAGCCTTAATGACGTCACATGCAGTGCCCAGCGGTTCCTCACATTCTCCTGGAGGAGACTATTTGCAAGCAGAAATTGCTGCCCAGGTATCTGAAGCATTAGCTGCCATTCCCATGCTATAGGGAAGACGCAAGAGAAAAGTTAGAGAATCAGATAGTAAGGTTTCTGATCCAGTCCCCCTAACCAAGTTGCTCTGAAGAGGAAGATACGTCGGTAGCCTCTGAGGGTGAAATCTCCGATTCAGATAGTATAATTCCTTCTTCTGATGCTGAAGTTGTATCCTTCAGATTTAAGTTTGAACACCTTCGTGTTTTGTTAAAGGAGGTTTTGGATACCCTGGACGACTCCGATATTCCTGTCGTTGTCAACCCTAAGAAATCTAGTAAATGAAATAGATACTTTGATGTTCCCTCCTCTGTGGAGGTGTTTCCTGTACCAGACCATGCTACAGCGATTATAGCACAGGAATGGGAGAGACCTGGCATTCCCTTTTCCCCATCTCTGGTTTTTAAAAAGATGTTTTCGGTAGCTGACTCCATTGAGGAGTCTTTGCAGACGGTATCCAAGGTAGAAGGGGTGATTTCTACTCTGGCTAATAGAACCACTATTCCTATTGAGGATAGCTGCTCTTTCAAGGACCCAATGGACAAGAAGCTGGAGGCTTACTTGAAAAAGATGTATATTCATCAGGGTCTCCAATGGCAACCTGCAGTGTATATTGCTTCCGTGACAAGTGCGGCAGCTTATTGGTTTCACAAATTGTCTGAGTGTCTTCAGACAGACTCTCTAGGAGGAGATCCAGGATAGGATTAAGGCCCTTAAGCTAGCCAGTTCCTTTATTACTGACGCTTCATTGCACGTCACTAAGTTAGGAGCAAAATATCTGGTTTCGCAGGAATTGGCGCGTGGAGCATTATGGCTGAAATCTTGGTCACAGATGTTTCATCTAAGTCTAAGCTTTTGGCGATTCCTTACAAGGGTAAGACCTTGTTTGAACCGGGTTTGGAAGAAATTATTTTCAATATCACGGGTGGTAAAGGGTCTTTTCTGCCACAAGATAAGAAGAATAGGCCGAAAGGACGTCAGAGAAATTTTCGTTCCTTTCGTAACTTCAGAGCTAAGTCTTCCCCCTCCTCTGCCAAGCAGGAACAGTCCAAACCTTCTTGGAAACCCAGTCAGTCTTGGAATAAGGGGAGGCAATCTAAGAAGCCCGCAGCCGAGTCTGTCAGCATGAAGGGGTTGCCCCCAATCCGGTATCGGATCAAGTGGGGGGCAGATTTTCTCAGTTCTCTCAAGCATGGATACGAGATGTCCCAGATCAGTGGGCCGTGGACATAGTATCCCAGGGTTGCAAATTCGAATTCAAGACTTTTTCCTCCCAGGGGCAGGTTCCACCTCTCAAGATTATCTTCAGACCAGATAAAAAGAGAGGCGTACTTAAAATGTGTTAAGGATCTTTCCTACCTGGGAGTGATAGTTCCAGTACAGGAACAGGGTCTGGGGTTCTACTCCAATCTGTTCGTGGTTCCTAAAAAAGAGGGAACTTTACGACCGGTTCTAGACCTAAAGTGTCTAAACAAGTTTTTCAGAGTACCGTCCTTAAAGATGGAGAATATCTGTTCCATTCTTCCTTTAGTGTAAGAGGCAGTGGCGGCTTGTGGGTTATTCATTGGGGGTTCACAATATATAAATTGTGAAAATTAAATAAAATACTATTTAAAAAGAAAATGTAAGCTTACATTCCTGCTTTTTCAAATATATACCAAGAGAGCTGAGAAAAATTGATAATAGGAGTAAATTAGAAAGTTGCTTAAAATTGCTGCTGTCTCTGAATCATGAAAGGAAACAAATTGAATTCAGTATCCCTTTAATGGCCGAAGTACAGCAACTCAGCCCTTGTGAAATGGAAATGCCTCATAGTTAAATATTATTATTTATATTATATTATATTATATATATATATATATATATATATATATATAATATGGCATAAAAGACACATGATTTAAAAAAGCAAAAAAAACAAAACAATGTAGAGTATTAAAAAAAAACCTTTGAAATTTATTGTAAGTCTTCAAAATAATTTAATGTGAATGACTGAGTTTTTAAGAAATAGTGCTGATACAATTTCAATTGTACATATTCACACACACACACATATATATGTGTGTGTGTGTGTAAAATATGACATTTTGCTTAATATTTTGAGAGAAACGACTCTGAGCAGCAGCGTTAAACAATCGCCCATACTCACATAATGCTCCTTGTGAGAGTGTAGCTAAATTTTCACAGACAAAGCCATGCACAGATAATTCCCTCCCAGATAACCTCTTGTCCTGCAAGGTGGATAGATCAACAAGATAACTAATGTGGAGTACAATTTAACCCCTGCCATGGCTGACAAAAAAGGACTGCATTGCACTGTATAGAAATAAACTGCAGTCTTTTTTGGTAGCCAAGGAGTTACATAGTGCTTGCCCATGCCAAGCCGTCAGCCTGGCCCCCACACTTGATAGCTAAGAGCTTGGCATAGCTGACATGAAATGAAAAGGAAAAAAAAAACAACTTAAGTTAGGTAGGGATAAAAAGCAGATGTGGACTTGGTTCCCCTTACGTTCCACCACGGCTGTAGCCTTGCCCTCCAACCCAACCCCTGCACATAATTTGCATGCAAGAGACACAAGGCTTTCACTCCCAGGATTAACAAGAAGTGCCTGTCTCGCAAGAAAATGATGGTGAAGTTCAGGCTAGATAAATGGAACTTAAACAACAGTTCCCGCACAGTGATAGAGCAGCAGGAAGTGGAACAAATTCCTATGCTCTGTTATAGTTTTGTAGCGAACCCTACAGTTCCCAATGTGTGCTTTGCAATAGCGCATAGCAAGACAGGCAGCAGCATTAAAACCATTAAAAACAACATACAAATCTAATTGCTGTGCACATCTTTTATAGTAGAAGTATAGTTCGCTATCCTAAAAAAGGCTAAGGCTGTCCATGGCACTGCTTATTACAGGAGATAGAGGACAGGAGTGGAATGGGTCTCACAGTAACTGACCCATTCGCTTAAGTGCCGCTTCCTGTCAAGTGCTGCCTGGCCTAGGACCCACTTGGTCCCATGGTTGAGCCAGCCCTGATTATTGATTGTCACAGTGTACAATCAGTTACTCTTTTACCTAATAGCTTTAGGTGACAATTGAATGAAACCGGTTTTCCTGGTAAAGGGATTCCAAGTGACTGGTTTAGTCTCAGATTTCAGCATATACATACCTAACAGCTAACTGTTACAGCAGCTTCTCTTCTCGGCACCTCCTCACTTTCTGATTCTGAACGCCATCTGAACTGAAGCCGACAAAGCTCCGCCTCCCACACACACAGCTCTCAGTGGGCGAGTGTCACGTGACAGCGGGCTCTCACTCGCTCACTGAGAGCTGTGCGATTAGCAAGACTTTGGGCTGGGTTGTGGGCGGCGCTGCAGGCACTGCAGACAGAAAGTGGAAAGGGCTTTTCCCTATACTTCTATCTATCGCACGTGCGGTGCGATAGATAGCAGTAAACAATTTTTTATTTTTTAGACAAAGCTGCAGTGGAGCCTGGAGGAAAAATTATATTTATTAAGCCAAAAATATTTATTTAATTTGTTGTTTTTCTTTCTTTCTTTCTTATTCTTTTTTTATTGCTGGGGGTTCACATGCTCATGTGCTCCTATAGAGGAGCCTCCACTGGCAAGAGGGTCAGTTCATGATGACCATAGACCTGAAGGATGCTTACCTTCATGTTCCCATTCACAGGGATCATCACAAATTTCTGAGGTTTGCCTTTCTGGACACTCACTTTCATTTTGCGGCCCTTCCATTCGGCCTTGCCACAGCTCCCAGAATTTTCTCCTAGGTTCTGGGGACTCTTTTGACAGTGCTTCGGTCTCGGGAATTGCTTTGTCACCTTATCTAGACGACATTCTGGTTCAGGCGCCATCTTTTCAACTAGCAAAATCTCACACAGAGATCTTGTGGTCTTTTCTTCGTTCCCACGGATGGAAGGTGAATTTGGAAAAGAGTTCCCTTGTTCCAGCTACAAGGGTGGTTTTCTTAGGGACCATTATAGATTCCCTATCAATGAAAATATTTCTGACGGAAGTCAGAACAGCCAAGATTCTTTCTTCTTGCCTATCTCTACAGTCTGCTGTATGGCCATCAGTGGTCCAATGTATGGAGGTAATTGGTCTGCTGGTTGCCTCCATGGACATCATCCCCTTTGCTTGATTTCATTTGAGAGCTCTACAGTTATGCATGCTCAGTCAATGGAACGGGGATTATGCAGATCTGTCTCAGAAGATAGTTCTAGATCAGTTGACAAGAGACTGTCTCTCGTGGTGGCTGTTTCAGGAACATCTGTCTCAGGGGACATGCTTTCGGAGACCTTCCTGGGTGATTGTGACCACGGACGCCAGCCTGCTGGGCTGGAGAGCAGTCTGGGACTCGTTGAAGGCGCAGGGACTTTGGTCTTAGGAGGAACCGGCTCTCCCCATAAACATCTTGGAGTTGAGAGCAATCTTCAATGCCTTGATCAAAAAGAGAAGAGAGAGAAGAGGCGCCAAATGGTGTGTATCGTTTTGAATTCAGTAGGCCTTGCCCCCAAATAAAAACTACTTACAAAATTTCCAGCACTTGAGAAGTGCCACAAATGCCTTCTGAACTGTTAGCAGCCGTCCAGCTAGCTGAAATGTATCAGAATTGCTTCTATACTGTGCTGTTCAAGACAAAAAACACAAAAGTGCCACAATAGTGTGTATCAGTGTGATCATTTAATGTAGCGCAACAAATGTAATATACTCACAAGATGTAGGGCACTTGAGAAGTGCCACAAAAGCCTCCTGGACACTTGTCAGCTGTCCAGCTCACTGATAGCATTGATATCCCCTTGGTTCACTTGTTCAGCTCACAAACGGACTCCAATGCAGCACACTAGGATCTCCCTGCAGCTCAATATTCAGATGAGTGCAAGTATGGCTACCAATGTTGGATGTGCAAAGTTGCTAAAAATTGCCGTGCTACTTCACGGCACGGCAATTTTTAGCAACTTTGCACATCCAACATTGGTAGCCATACTTGCACTCATCTGAATATTGAGCTGCAGGGAGATCCTAGTGTGCTGCATTGGAGTCCGTTTGTGAGCTGAACAAGTGAACCAAGGGGATATTGATGCTATCAGTGAGCTGGACAGCTGACAAGTGTCCAGGAGGCTTTTGTGGCACTTCTCAAGTGCCCTACATCTTGTGAGTATATTACATTTGTTGCGCTACATCAAATGATCACACTGATACACACTATTGTGGCACTTTTGTGTTTTTTGTCTTGAACAGCACAGTATAGAAGCAATTCTGATACATTTCAGCTAGCTGGACGGCTGCTAACAGTTCAGAAGGCATTTGTGGCACTTCTCAAGTGCTGGAAATTTTGTAAGTAGTTTTTATTTGGGGGCAAGGCCTACTGAATTCAAAACGATACACACCATTTGGCGCCTCTTCTCTCTCTTCTCTTTTTGAACAGAACCTGTGATTGCCAACACCTTTCTGGAATGAGATTGCTGCCTGGAGATTACAAACACCTCTGAGAGTGTGGACTATCTTATTATACATTGTTAGAGAGATAGTTTATTCATTATAACAAACTACATCATACTTAGATACTCTTAACCGAACAAGTTATACATCTATTTGTAGGTTATCATTACTGTTCTTGTTGTATTATTGCCAATATTAACAACTTTTCTATGACAGTTTTACAGCACATTATACACTAATACTGGCGGATTATTGCTAGTATTTGAGGGCGCCTCTAATTTTATTTTTAACAATTTTCATTCAATGCCTTGATGGCTTGGCCTCTGCTGGCCTTAGGTTATAAGGTTCCAGTGAGACAACATAACCTCAGGGGCTTACATCAACCAGCAGGGAGGGACTCGGAGTTCCTCAGCCATGAAGCATGTGGCTCGGATCATTCAGTGGGCGGAAACTCACAATTGCTGTCTATCTGCCATCCACATTCCAGGAGTGGACAACTGGGAGGTGGATTTCTTAAGCAGACAGACTTTTCATCCCGGGGAGTGGGAACTCCATCGGGAGGTGTTCTGCAGGTTAACCATTAAATGGGGGGGGTTCCGGAGTTGGATCTGATGGTGTCTCGACAGAACGCCAAGCTTACAAAGTATGGTTCAAGGTCAAGGGATCCTCAATCCTTCCTGATAGATGCTCTGGGAGTTCCTTGGAACTTCTGGTTGGTATACCTGTTTCCTCCGTTTGCTCTCCTTCCACGAGTCATTGCTCGTATCAAGCAGAAGCGAGCGTCTGTGATTCTAATAGCTCCTGCGTGGCCTCGCAGGATATGGTATGCAGACTTAGTGGAGATGTCGTCTTTCCCTCCTTAAGACTTCCTCTGCGGAAGGACCTTCTACTTCAGGGTCCCTTCCTTCAACTAAATCTTGTTTCTCTGAAGCTAACTGCTTGGAGATTGAACGCTTAGTTCTGTCTAGGTGTGGATTTTCTGAGTCGGTTATTGAGATCATGATTCAGGCTCACAAGCCTGTTACTAGAAAGATTTACCATAAGATATGGTGTACATATCTTTATTGGTGTGAAACCAAGGGCTATTCTTGGAGTAAAGTCAGGATTCCTAAGATTTTGTCCTTTCTCCAGGAAGGTCTGGAGAATGGTTTGTCTGTCAGTACTCTGAAGGGTCAGATTTCTGCTCTGTCTATTTTGTGGCACAGGTGTCTGGCGGACGTGCCAGATGTGCAATCTTTTTGTCAGGCCTTGGTCAGAATCAGGCCTGTGTTTAAGTCCATTGCTCCGCCTTGGAGCCTTAACCTTGTTCTTAAAGTTTTGCAGCAGGCCCCGTTTGAGCCACTGCATTCCATAGATATTAAGTTGTTGTCTTGGAAGGTTTTGTTTCTTACTGCTATCTCTTCTGCTCAGAGTGTCTCGGAACTCTTAGCTTTGCAGTGCACTTTGCCTTATCTCATTTTTCATGCAGATAAGGCAGTTCTTCGTACTAAGTTTGGTTTCCTTCCTAAGGTTGTTTCGGATAGAAATATTAATCAGGAAATTGTTGTTCCTTCTCTCTGTCCTAATCCTCCTTCTCATAAAGAACGTTTGTTACACAACTTGGATGTTGTGCATGCTCTTAAATTCTACTTGCAGACGACTAAGGATTTTCGCCAGTCTTCTTCCTTGTTTGTTAGTTTTTCTGGTAAACGTAAAGATCAGAAAGCTACTGCTACTTCTCTTTCTCTCTGGTTGAGAAGTATAATTTGTTTGGCGTATGAGACTGCTGAACTAGGGCTGTCTCCTCTTCTTGGGCTTTTGAAAATGAAGCTTCTGTGGAACAGATTTGCAAGGCTGCAACTTGGTCCTCTTTGCATACTTTTTCCAAATTTTATAAATTTGATACTTTTGCCTTGGCTGAGTCTTCTTTTGGGAGAAAGGTTCTTCAAGCAGTGGTGCCTTCTGTTTAGGTCTACCTGTCTTGTCCCTCCCTAGTCCTCCGTGTCCTTTAGCTTGGGTATTGGTTCCCAACAGTAATTGAGGATGCCATGGACTCACCATATCATAGGAAATAAAACCAAATTTATGCTTACCTGATAAATTTCTTTCTTTCTGGATATGGTGAGTCCACGGCTCCGGCCTTTATTTGAAGACCGTTTTTATTTTCTATACTAAACCTCAGGCACCTCTACATCTTTGTGTTACTCCTATTCTCAATTTTCCTTTGGTCGAATGACTGGGGTTTGTGGGGAGGGGAGTAATCCTTAACAGCTTTGCTGTGGTGCTCTGTGCTTCCTCCTGCTGTCCAGGAGTGATATTCCCAACAGTAATTGAGGATGCCGTGGACTCACCATATCCGCAAAGAAAGAAATTTATCAGGTAAGCATAAATTTAGTTTTTTCTATAGCCAAACTTCACCCACCATTTGCCTTATTTGGAGGAGACAATCTTGGCTTTAGACAGCAGTCTACCAGTCTAGCCACAGACATAAAGTTAGTTTAAAATGCATTTATTTGCAGTTGTTATCAGTTAAAGGGATATGAAACTCCATTTTTTTCTTTCATGATTCAGATAGACCATGCGATTTTAAACAACTTTATTTACTTCTATTAATTTTTATTTGTTCTCTTGGTATCCTTTTTTTTAAAAGCAGGGACATATTCTAAGCTGCCAGACCATTTTTGGAGCACTATGTGGCAGCGGTTTTGCAAGAATCGTATCCATTTGCAAGAGCACTAGATGACAGCACTATTTCCTGCCATGTAGTGCTCCAGATACCTACCTAGGTATCTTTTCTACACAGAATATCATGGAAACAAAGCAAATTTGATGATGGAAATAAATTGCACACTTTTTTAAAATGGTCTGCTCTGTCTGAATTACAAAAGAAAATTTTTGAGTTTTATATCCCTTTAAAGTCAATTAGTGACAGATATCTAGCAAAGTTGGCCTTTAAAAATCATCGGTGTGCATTTCATGTTCTGAGTATTAGAAATTGCTCAATTTTTTTTAGCTAAATTACATGAAAAGGGTGTAAAATAAATATAGAAAATATATTGCAAATTGGTTTCATTATGCATAGATAAACATTTTATATAGACATATCAAGGTGTTTACTGTCCCTTTTAATGATATGATTAAGCACGTCAAAGCTTTTTTCCCTGTTTCTAAGGGCCCAATGATCTAAAGGTTTCTGGGCTTGCAAAATTATTTAAGAAATGCTCGCCAGTACTTCTGTTTGCCTGGTGGAATTCTCTAAAGCCACTTTTTACCCTGAAAACAGAATGTCTCGCTAAGAATCGTATACTGCGTTTTTGTAAGGGAAGGATGTGCGTACATTACAAACGTGCACAATGAAAATCATAATTTTAGAAATAATTCACACAAAAATACACCTAAAAAAATTTGTATTGTTAAGGTGCACCAAAAATCGTAACAGAATTGTTCACCATAAATTATATCTTATCAAAAATGTAAAATTTGTGTGTACATTACACAGGAATAAATCATATTAAATATGCACAAAGTAAATTTGTAATTTAAGTACATTAGATGTGCAAAAAAACACAATAAAAATTGTACTTATAAGTACAAAATGGGCTGAACATGGGCATGTATGATATTGTCTCTCTAATTCAAGCAGAATTTTCTAAACATTTCCGCTCTACAGATCTCACTGTTTGTTCTTGCTACTTAAAAGGTGGCAAGCTTTTATCAAAATACAGAAACTCTAATTACTCTGAAAGAAAAACATATGTGTATGAAAATAACAACAGCGAATTTAAGTTACAGTGCACTGAAAACCGCTTATTTTGATTTGTATTTGGCGTAATATTTAAGTTTAATCATACGCCGGCTTCTTCCTGTGTACCTCGTCCTCCATTGCAAACTTTTTCATACAAGAGAGCTCTCATTATTTTTATGGGAGACAGCTCACTACTTGCAGGGACAGCCCATTTTATTTGATAATTGCACCAAGTCTGTCCACGTGAGGCTAAACGTGGTTGTTCACATTTTTCTTGTGAACTTTTGGTCATAGGGGCCCTTAGTGAGAAATTGTATGTCCTCCAATAAATTTAAAATTCCACTGTATATTTTATTGCTCTGAATGTATTTCTGCTTACACATTTATTTATTCATTTTAATCTGTTCTCTCTGTATCTCAATTTAAGTCCATGGCATACATGATCAGCGCAAACATGGATTCCGGTAGTAAAGATTTCCAGATAGAAGCTGCAATCAGCAAAATTTTTGGCTCGGTAAGTTTGTGACCTATGTGTGAGAACTGAGTTATCCGTGGGCCTTACTGTACGTCTGTGTTAAGAAGGCATTGGTGTACTTATG
This sequence comes from Bombina bombina, assembly GCF_027579735.1. NCBI lineage: Eukaryota > Metazoa > Chordata > Amphibia > Anura > Bombinatoridae > Bombina > Bombina bombina. The sequence continues at coordinate 888,544,228 of NC_069504.1, forward strand.
GTAGATATGAGCAGCAGTCAGAGTGTTTTGTAGGTTAGCGTACCCTCAATAAATTAGATGTGGCTGTGAATGTTGTTTCTGCTTTAAGAGACCCATCTGTGTACTTTCATGTAATGCTCTTAACCCAGTCTCAGAGGGAGCACATGAAAGCTACCTCATTTGTTTCTTCTTGTGCTGAGCTTAAAGGGACACTGAACCCAAATTTGTTCTTTCTTTCATGTAATTAACAAGAGTCCATGAGCTAGTGACGTATGGGATATACATTCCTACCAGGAGGGGCAAAGTTTCCCAAACCTTAAAATGCCTATAAATACACCCCTCACCACACCCACAAATCAGTTTTACAAACTTTGCCTCCAAGGGAGGTGGTGAAGTAAGTTTGTGCTAGATTCTACGTTGATATGCGCTCCGCAGCAAGTTGGAGCCCGGTTTTCCTCTCAGCGTGCAGTGAATGTCAGAGGGATGTGAAGAGAGTATTGCCTATTGAATGCAGTGATCTCCTTCTACGGGGTCTATTTCATAAGGTTCTCTGTTATCGGTCGTAGAGATTCATCTCTTACCTCCCTTTTCAGATCGACGATATACTCTTATATTTACCATTTCCTCTACTGATTCTCGTTTCAGTACTGGTTTGGCTTTCTACAAACATGTAGATGAGTGTCCTGGGGTAAGTAAGTCTTATTTTCTGTGACACTCTAAGCTATGGTTGGGCACTTTATTTATAAAGTTCTAAATATATGTATTCAAACATTTATTTGCCTTGTCTCAGAATGTTCAACTTTCCTTATTTTCAGACAGTCAGTTTCATATTTGGGATTATGCATTGAATTATCATATTTTTTCTTACCTCAAAAATTTGACTTTTTTCCCTGTGGGCTGTTAGGCTCGCGGGGGCTGAAAATGCTTCATTTTATTGCGTCATTCTTGGCGCAGACTTTTTTGGCGCAAAAATTCTTTTCCGTTTCCGGCGTCATACGTGTCGCCGGAAGTTGCGTCATTTTTTGACGTTATTTTGCGCCAAAAATGTCGGCGTTCCGGATGTGGCGTCATTTTTGGCGCCAAAAGCATTTAGGCGCCAAATAATGTGGGCGTCTTATTTGGCGCTAAAAAATATGGGCGTCGCTTTTGTCTCCACATTATTTCAGTCTCATTTTTCATTTGCTTCTGGTTGCTAGAAGCTTGATGTTTGGCATTTTTTCCCATTCCTGAAACTGTCTTATAAGGAATTTGATCTATTTTGCTTTATATGTTGTTTTTTCTCTTACATATTGCAAGATGTCTCACGTTGCATCTGAGCCAGAAGATACTACAGGAAAACCACTGCCTGCTGGATCTACCAAAGCTAAGTGTATCTGCTGTAAACTTTTGGTAGCTATTCCTCCAGCTGTTGTTTGTAATAATTGTCATGACAAACTTGTTAAAGCAGATAATATTTCCTTTAGTGATGTACCATTGCCTGTTGCAGTTCCCTCAACATCTAAGGTGCAGAATGTTCCTGATAACATAAGAGATTTTGTTTCTGAATCCATAAAGAAGGCTTTGTCTGTTATTTCTCCTTCTAGTAAACGTAAAAAGTCTTTTAAATCTTCTCTCTCTACAGATGAATTTTTAAATGAACACCATCATTCTGATTCTTTGGACTCTTCTGGTTCAGAGGATTCTATCTCAGAGATTGATGCTGATAAATCTTCATATTTATTTAAGATGGAATTTATTCGCTCTTTACTTAAAGAAGTACTAATTGCTTTAGAAATAGAGGATTCTAGTCCTCTTGATACTAATTCTATACGTTTGGATAAGGTTTTTAAAGCTCCTGCGGTTATTCCAGAAGTCTTTCCTGTTCCTAATGCTATTTCTGCTGTAATTTCCAAGGAATGGGATAAATTGGGTAATTCATTTACTCCTTCTAAACGTTTTAAGCAATTATATCCTGTTCCGCCTGACAGGTTAGAATTTTGGGACAAAATCCCTAAAGTTGATGGGGCTATTTCTACCCTTGCTAAACGTACTACCATTCCTACGTCAGATGGTACCTCGTTTAAGGATCCTTTAGATAGAAAAATTGAATCTTTTCTAAGAAAAGCTTATCTATGTTCAGGTAATCTTCTTAGACCTGCTATATCATTGGCTGATGTTGCTGCAGCTTCAACTTTTTGGTTGGAAACTCTAGCGCAACAAGTAACAAATCGTGATTCTCATGATATTATTATTCTTCTCCAGCATGCTAATAATTTCATCTGTGATGCCATTTTTGATATTATTAGAGTTGATGTTAGGTTTATGTCTCTGGCTATCTTAGCCAGAAGAGCTTTATGGCTTAAGACCTGGAATGCTGATATGGCTTCTAAATCAACTCTACTTTCCATTTCTTTCCAGGGAAACAAATTATTTGGTTCTCAGTTGGATTCTATTATTTCAACTGTTACTGGTGGGAAAGGAACTTTTTTACCACAGGATAAAAAGTCTAAAGGTAAAAACAGGGCTAACAATCGTTTTCGTTCCTTTCGTTTCAACAAAGAACAAAAGCCTGATCCTTCGTCCTCAGGAGCAGTTTCAGTTTGGAAACCATCTCCAGTCTGGAATAAATCCAAGCCTGCTAGAAAGGCAAAGCCTGCTTCTAAGTTCACATGAAGGTACGGCCCTCATTCCAGTTCAGCTGGTAGGGGGCAGGTTACGTTTTTTCAAAGAAATTTGGATCAATTCTGTTCACAATCTTTGGATTCAGAACATTGTTTCAGAAGGGTACAGAATTGGTTTCAAGATGAGACCTCCTGCAAAGAGATTTTTTCTTTCCCATGTCCCAGTAAATCCAGTGAAAGCTCAAGCATTTCTGAATTGTGTTTCAGATCTAGAGTTGGCTGGAGTAATTATGCCAGTTCCAGTTCCGGAACAGGGGATGGGGTTTTATTCAAATCTCTTCATTGTACCAAAGAAGGAGAATTCCTTCAGACCAGTTCTGGATCTAAAATTATTGAATCGTTATGTAAGGATACCAACGTTCAAGATGGTAACTGTAAGGACTATATTGCCTTTTGTTCAGCAAGGGAATTATATGTCCACAATAGATTTACAGGATGCATATCTGCATATTCCGATTCATCCAGATCATTATCAGTTCCTGAGATTCTCTTTTCTAGACAAGCATTACCAATTTGTGGCTCTACCGTTTGGCCTTGCTACAGCTCCAAGAATTTTCACAAAGATTCTCGGTGCCCTTCTGTCTGTAATCAGAGAACATGGTATTGTGGTATTTCCTTATTTGGACGATATCTTGGTACTTGCTCAGTCTTTACATTTAGCAGAGTCTCATACGAATCGACTTGTGTTGTTTCTTCAAGATCATGGTTGGAGGATCAATTTACCAAAAAGTTCTTTGATTCCTCAAACAAGGGTAACCTTTCTGGGTTTTCAGATAGATTCAGTGTCCATGACTCTGTCTTTAACAGACAAGAGACGTCTAAAATTGATTACAGCTTGTCGAAACCTTCAGTCTCAATCATTCCCTTCGGTAGCCTTATGCATGGAAATTCTAGGTCTTATGACTGCTGCATCGGACGCGATCCCCTTTGCTCGTTTTCACATGCGACCTCTTCAGCTCTGTATGCTGAACCAATGGTGCAGGGATTACACGAAGATATATCAATTAATATCTTTAAAACCGATTGTTCGACACTCTCTAACGTGGTGGACAGATCACCTTCGTTTAATTCAGGGGGCTTCTTTTGTTCTTCCGACCTGGACTGTAATTTCAACAGATGCAAGTCTCACAGGTTGGGGAGCTGTGTGGGGATCTCTGACGGCACAAGGAGTTTGGGAATCTCAGGAGGTGAGATTACCGATCAATATCTTGGAACTCCGTGCAGTTTTCAGAGCTCTTCAGTTTTGGCCTCTTCTGAAGAGAGAATCGTTCATTTGTTTTCAGACAGACAATGTCACAACTGTGGCATACATCAATCATCAAGGAGGGACTCACAGTCCTCTGGCTATGAAAGAAGTATCTCGAATTTTGGTTTGGGCGGAATCCAGCTCCTGTCTAATCTCTGCGGTTCATATCCCAGGTGTAGACAATTGGGAAGCGGATTATCTCAGTCGCCAAACGTTGCATCCGGGCGAATGGTCTCTTCACCCAGAGGTATTTCTTCAGATTGTTCAAATGTGGGGACTCCCAGAGATAGATCTGATGGCCTCTCATCTAAACAAGAAACTTCCCAGGTATCTGTCCAGATCCCGGGATCCTCAGGCGGAGGCAGTGGATGCATTATCACTTCCTTGGAAGTATCATCCTGCCTATATCTTTCCGCCTCTAGTTCTTCTTCCAAGAGTAATCTCCAAGATTCTGAGGGAATGCTCGTTTGTTCTGCTAATAGCTCCGGCATGGCCTCACAGGTTTTGGTATGCGGATCTTGTCCGGATGGCATCTTGCCAACCATGGACTCTTCCGTTAAGACCAGACCTTCTGTCACAAGGTCCTTTTTTCCATCCGGATCTGAAATCCTTAAATTTAAAGGTATGGAGATTGAACGCTTGATTCTTGGTCAAAGAGGTTTCTCTGACTCCGTGATTAATACTATGTTACAGGCTCGTAAATCTGTATCTCGAGAGATATATTATAGAGTCTGGAAGACTTATATTTCTTGGTGTCTTTCTCATCATTTTTCTTGGCATTCTTTTAGAATACCGAGAATTTTACAGTTTCTTCAGGATGGTTTAGATAAGGGTTTGTCCACAAGTTCTTTGAAAGGACAAATCTCCGCTCTTTCTGTTCTTTTTCACAGAAAGATTGCTATTCTTCCTGATATTCATTGTTTTGTACAAGCTTTGGTTCGTATAAAACCTGTCATTAAGTCAATTTCTCCTCCTTGGAGTTTGAATTTGGTTCTGGGAGCTCTTCAAGCTCCTCCGTTTGAACCTATGCATTCATTGGACATTAAATTACTTTCTTGGAAAGTTTTGTTCCTTTTGGCCATCTCTTCTGCTAGAAGAGTTTCTGAATTATCTGCTCTTTCTTGTGAGTCTCCTTTTCTGATTTTTCATCAGGATAAGGCGGTGTTGCGAACTTCTTTTGAATTTTTACCTAAAGTTGTGAATTCCAACAACATTAGTAGAGAAATTGTGGTTCCTTCATTATGTCCTAATCCTAAGAATTCTAAGGAGAAATCGTTGCATTCTTTGGATGTTGTTAGAGCTTTGAAATATTATGTTGAAGCTACGAAATCTTTCCGTAAGACTTCTAGTCTATTTGTTATCTTTTCCGGTTCTAGGAAAGGCCAGAAAGCTTCTGCCATTTCTTTGGCATCTTGGTTGAAATCTTTAATTCATCTTGCCTATGTTGAGTCGGGTAAAATTCCGCCTCAGAGAATTACAGCTCATTCTACTAGGTCAGTATCTACTTCCTGGGCGTTTAGGAATGAAGCTTCGGTTGACCAGATCTGCAAAGCAGCAACTTGGTCCTCTTTGCATACTTTTACTAAATTCTACCATTTTGATGTATTTTCTTCTTCTGAAGCAGTTTTTGGTAGAAAAGTTCTTCAGGCAGCGGTTTCAGTTTGAATCTTCTGCTTATGTTTTTTGTTAAACTTTATTTTTGGTGTGGATTATTTTCAGCAGGAATTGGCTGTCTTTATTTTATCCCTCCCTCTCTAGTGACTCTTGTGTGGAAAGATCCACATCTTGGGTAGTCATTATCCCATACGTCACTAGCTCATGGACTCTTGTTAATTACATGAAAGAAAACATAATTTATGTAAGAACTTACCTGATAAATTCATTTCTTTCATATTAACAAGAGTCCATGAGGCCCACCCTTTTTTGTGGTGGTTATGATTTTTTTGTATAAAGCACAATTATTCCAATTCCTTATTTTATATGCTTCGCACTTTTTTTCTTATCACCCCACTTCTTGGCTATTCGTTAAACTGATTTGTGGGTGTGGTGAGGGGTGTATTTATAGGCATTTTAAGGTTTGGGAAACTTTGCCCCTCCTGGTAGGAATGTATATCCCATACGTCACTAGCTCATGGACTCTTGTTAATATGAAAGAAATGAATTTATCAGGTAAGTTCTTACATAAATTATGTTTTCGTGATTCAGATAGAGCATGCAATTTTAAGCAACTTTCTAATTTACTCCTATTATCACATTTTCTTCATTCTCTTGGTATATTTATTTGAAAAGCAAAAATGTGAGTTTAGAAGCCGGCCCATTTTTGGTGAACAACCTGGGTTGTTCTTGATGATTGGTGGATAAATTCACCCACCAATAAACAAGTGCTGTCCATGATACTGAACCAAAAGTTGGCTGGCTCCTTAGCTTAGATGCCTTCTTTTTCAAATAAAGATAGGAAGAGAACGAAGAAAAATTGAAATATAAGAGTAAATGAGCAAGTTGCTTAAAATTGCATGCCTTATCTGAATCATAAAAGAAAAAAATTGGGTTCAGTGTCCCTTTAAGTTCAAGTTTTGTCTGCTTTTTTTCCTCTTTTTGTCTAGTCTTCTTGCTTGCCTAGGAGGTATATTAATTTGGCTTTACTAAATGTTAAATGGTGGCAAAGAGAGTGAGTGGCAAGGGAGAGCCACCTTTAAATTAATGTTTGTGAATGAGTCTAACTTAATGTACTGCCACTTAGAACATGAGGAAGAAATTTAAACAAAGTAAAAAAAATCCCTTTTTTCCTACAGGAAGCAGCTTGGTCAGTGACAGATGAATGTATCCAGATACTAGGAGGAACCGGTTTTATGAAGGTCGGGTATTGAGATCTTAACTAATTCCTTACTGTGTATGAATATTGTTTTCATACTATGCCTTTTTAAATATATATATCCCTTCACGTTTGTTTTATCTTCATCTGAGTCTGAGAAATTTCTTGTGTCCTTTTCCTCTTTACCTCTGCATTTCCTTTTTTATGTGTGTGCTTTACCCCATCTTTAACATACCTATATTTCATCTTTACAGGATGCTGGTGTTGAAAGGGTGCTCCGTGATCTTCGAATTTTCAGAATATTTGAAGGAACCAATGATATCTTGCGACTGTTTGTGGCATTAAATGGACTACAGGTAACACAACTACTTGAGAGTTACAACTTGAATTATCTCTTATACTGTTGTGATATCATATGACTATCAGAGGTGGGTTTATAGCTTCGTGCCACTGGGTTTAGGTAGAAACTTCATCTTTATATACTGTTACACTTCCTGCTAGTATCTGTTCTGTTCATAAATTCCTACGGTAGGTCTGCTGCTGCCTGTACTGCACAGATTAAACCAGAAGCCTTTGAGAAGGTGTGTTGTGTTAGAACCTTGAAGTGCAGTCACACCAGTGTACAATAGTATTCCTTGCTTATTCCCAATGAGTTTATTAAACTGTGTGTATTCACTGATTAATTCAAGGACTAATAATATAACTAATCTCTATGTTACTGCTCATAATTTATGCTTGATTTGACGTACACATAGTAAATGACCTGCAGAGATAAGTGCTGTTTCCCCTACTTTGGCCAAGCTCTCTAAAAGGCCTTCCTTCTGGACACTTATATGGGGAAGATTTTTGGGGGGTTTTGCAGAAAAGTTAGTGTGTTGGTTTGTTCCAGGGTGTTTTTTTTTTTCCCCATTAGATATTTTTGCTGCACTTTGTTCCTGAAGTATCCAAATGGACCTGTCCTGTTATAAAAACATTGTTCACATAACTTTATTATTACCAGGGGTATATTTGGAAGAGACAACATCTATAAAAGTGGTCAGACCGCGCTATTGAAAGCGTCACCCCCATAGAAAGAGATTAGCGAGTTACTGGGTATATAATAATAATTTTATATATATATACAGGGAGTGCAGAATTATTAGGCAAGTTGTATTTTTGAGGATTAATTTTATTATTGAACATTATAGCTATTTTAGGGGGATATCTGTGTGTGCAGGTGACTATTACTGTGCATAATTATTAGGCAACTTAACAAAAAACAAATATATACCCATTTCAATTATTTATTTTTACTAGTGAAACCAATATAACATCTCAACATTCACAAATATACATTTCTGACATTCAAAAACAAAACAAAAACAAATCAGTGACCAATATAGCCACCTTTCTTTGCAAGGACACTCAAAAGTCTGCCATACATGGATTCTGTCAGTGTTTTGATCTGTTCACCATCAACATTGCGTGCAGCAGCAACCACAGCCTCCCAGACACTGTTCAGAGAGGTGTACTGTTTTCCCTCCTTGTAAATCTCATATTTGATGATGGACCACAGGTTCTCAATGGGGTTCAGATCAGGTGAACAAGGAGGCCATGTCATTAGATTTTCTTCTTTCTTCTGTTAAGTGTGATCAGTCCACGGGTCATCATTACTTCTGGGATATTACTCCTCCCCAACAGGAAGTGCAAGAGGATTCACCCAGCAGAGCTGCATATAGCTCCTCCCCTCTACGTCACTCCCAGTCATTCTCTTGCACCCAACGACTAGATAGGATGTGTGAGAGGACTATGGTGATTATACTTAGTTTTATATCTTCAATCAAAAGTTTGTTATTTTAAAATAGCACCGGAGTGTGTTATTACCTCTCTGGCAGAGTTTGAAGAAGAATCTACCAGAGTTTTGCTATGATTTTAGCCGGAGTAGTTAAGATCATATTGCTGTTCTCGGCCATCTGAGGAGTGAGGTAAACTTCAGATCAGGGGACAGCGGGCAGATGAATCTGCATAGAGGTATGTAGCAGTTTTTATTTTCTGACAATGGAATTGATGAGAAAATCCTGCCATACCGATATAATGTCATGTATGTATACTTTACACTTCAGTATTCTGGGGAATGGTACTTCACTAGAATTACACTGTAAGAAATACATAAAGCTGTTTAATAACTAGAGATTATGTTTAACGTTTTTGCTGGAATGTAAAATCGTTTTCATTTGCTGAGGTACTGTGTGAATAAATGTTTGGGCACTATTTTTCCACTTGGCAGTTGCTTAATCTGTTTTTCTGACAGTTTCTGTTCTCCCTCACTGCTGTGTGTGAGGGGGAGGGGCCGTTTTTTGGCGCTTTTTCTATGCATCAAATATTTCAGTCAGCAACTCATTGTATTCCCTGCATGATCCGGTTCATCTCTACAGAGCTCAGGGGTCTTCAAAACTTATTTTGAGGGAGGTAATTTCTCTCAGCAGAGCTGTGAGAATTATAGTTTGACTGAGATAAAAAACGTTTATTCTGTAATTTGTTTCCTGCTTTCAGAATTTGTTATCTTTGCTAATGGGATTAAACCTTTGCTAAAGTTGTGTTGTTTACAAGGATTGAGGCTATAACTGTTTCAATTTATTAATTTTCAACTGTCATAGATCTTCTGTGCTTCTTAAAGGCACAGTACATTTTAATATTATTCTAATTGAATTGTATTTCCAAGTTGCAAGTTTATTTGCTAGTGTGTTAAACATGTCTGATTCAGAGGATGATACCTGTGTCATTTGTTGCAATGCCAAAGTGGAGCCCAATAGAAATTTATGTACTAACTGTATTGATGCTACTTTAAATAAAAGTCAATCTGTACAAATTGAACAAATTTCACCAAACAACGAGGGGAGAGTTATGCCGACTAACTCGCCTCACGTGTCAGTACCTACATCTCCCGCTCAGAGGGAGGTGCGTGATATTGTAGCGCCGAGTACATCTGGGCGGCCATTACAAATCACATTACAGGATATGGCTACTGTTATGACTGAGGTTTTGGCTAAATTACCAGAACTAAGAGGTAAGCGTGATCACTCTGGGGTGAGAACAGAGTGCGCTGATAATATTAGGGCCATGTCAGACACTGCGTCACAGGTGGCAGAACATGAGGACGGAGAACTTCATTCTGTGGGTGACGGTTCTGATCCAAACAGACTGGATTCAGATATTTCAAATTTTAAATTTAAACTGGAAAACCTCCGTGTATTACTAGGGGAGGTGTTAGCGGCTCTGAATGATTGTAACACAGTTGCAATACCAGAGAAAATGTGTAGGTTGGATAAATATTTTGCGGTACCGACGAGTACTGAGGTTTTTCCTATACCTAAGAGACTTACTGAAATTGTTACTAAGGAGTGGGATAGACCCGGTGTGCCGTTCTCACCCCCTCCGATATTTAGAAAAATGTTTCCAATAGACGCCACCACAAGGGACTTATGGCAAACGGTCCCTAAGGTGGAGGGAGCAGTTTCTACCTTAGCTAAGCGTACCACTATCCCGGTGGAGGATAGCTGTGCTTTTTCAGATCCAATGGATAAAAAGTTAGAGGGTTACCTTAAGAAAATGTTTGTTCAACAAGGTTTTATATTGCAACCCCTTGCATGCATTGCGCCGATCACGGCTGCAGCGGCATTCTGGATTGAGTCTCTGGAAGAGAACATTGGTTCAGCTACTCTGGACGACATTACGGACAGGCTTAGAGTCCTTAAACTAGCTAATTCATTCATTTCGGAGGCCGTAGTACATCTTACTAAACTTACGGCGAAGAATTCAGGATTCGCCATTCAGGCACGCAGGGCGCTGTGGCTAAAATCCTGGTCAGCTGATGTTACTTCTAAGTCTAAATTGCTTAATATACCTTTCAAAGGGCAGACATTATTCGGGCCCGGGTTGAAAGAGATTATCGCTGACATTACAGGAGGTAAAGGCCATGCCCTGCCTCAGGACAAAGCCAAGACTAGACAGTCTAATTTTCGTTCCTTTCGTAATTTCAAAGCAGGAGCAGCATCAACTTCCTCTGCACCAAAACAGGAAGGAGCTGTTGCTCGCTACAGACAAGGCTGGAAACCTAACCAGTCCTGGAACAAGGGCAAGCAGACTAGGAAACCTGCTGCTGCCCCTAAAACAGCATGAATTGAGGGCCCCCGATCCGGGATCGGATCTAGTGGGGGGGCAGACTTTCTCTCTTCGCCCAGGCTTGGGCAAGAGATGTTCAGGATTCCTGGGCGCTAGAGATAATATCTCAGGGATACCTTCTGGACTTCAAATACTCTCCTCCAAGAGAGAGATTTCATCTGTCAAGATTGTCAACAATCCAGACAAAGAAAGAGGCGTTTCTACACTGCGTACAAGAGCTCTTGTTAATGGGAGTAATCCATCCAGTTCCACGATCGGAACAGGGACAGGGGTTTTACTCAAATCTGTTTGTGGTTCCCAAAAAAGAGGGAACTTTCAGACCAATCCTGGACTTAAAGATCCTAAACAAATTCCTAAGAGTTCCATCGTTCAAGATGGAGACTATTCGGACAATTTTACCTATGATCCAAGAGGGTCAATACATGACCACTGTAGATTTAAAGGATGCTTACCTTCACATACCGATTCACAAAGATCATTATCGGTACCTAAGGTTTGCCTTCCTAGACAGGCATTACCAGTTTGTGGCTCTTCCATTCGGATTGGCTACAGCTCCAAGAATCTTCACAAAGGTTCTGGGTGCTCTTCTGGCGGTACTAAGACCGCGGGGAATCTCGGTAGCTCCATACCTAGACGACATTCTGATACAAGCTTCAAGCTTTCAAACTGCCAAGTCTCATACAGAGTTAGTGCTGGCATTTCTAAGGTCACATGGATGGAAGGTGAACGAAAAGAAAAGTTCACTCGTTCCACTCACAAGAGTTCCCTTCCTGGGGACTCTTATAGATTCTGTAGAAATGAAGATTTACCTGACAGAGGACAGGCTAACAAGACTTCAAAGTGCTTGCCGCACCCTTCATTCCATTCAACACCCGTCAGTGGCTCAATGCATGGAGGTAATCGGCTTAATGGTAGCGGCAATGGACATAGTACCCTTTGCACGCTTACACCTCAGACCACTGCAACTGTGCATGCTAAGTCAGTGGAATGGGGATTACTCAGACTTACCCCTTCTCTGAATCTGGATCAAGAGACCAGAAATTCTCTTCTATGGTGGCTTTCTCGGCCACATCTGTCCAGGGGGATGCCATTCAGCAGACCAGACTGGACAATTGTAACAACAGACGCCAGCCTTCTAGGTTGGGGTGCCGTCTGGAATTCTCTGAAGGCTCAGGGACAATGGAGTCAGGAGGAGAGTCTCCTGCCAATAAACATTCTGGAATTGAGAGCAGTTCTCAATGCCCTCCTGGCTTGGCCCCAGTTGACAACTCGGGGGTTCATCAGGTTTCAGTCGGACAACATCACGACTGTAGCTTACATCAACCATCAGGGAGGGACAAGAAGCTCCCTAGCTATGATGGAAGTATCAAAGATAATTTGCTGGGCAGAGTCTCACTCTTGCCACCTGTCAGCAATCCACATCCCGGGAGTGGAGAACTGGGAGGCGGATTTCTTAAGTCGTCAGACTTTTCATCCGGGGGAGTGGAAACTTCATCCGGAGGTCTTTGCCCAAATACTTCGACGTTGGGGCAAACCAGAGATAGATCTCATGGCGTCTCGACAGAACGCCAAGCTTCCTCGTTACGGGTCCAGATCCAGGGATCCAGGAGCAGTCCTGATAGATGCTCTGACAGCACCTTGGGACTTCAGGATGGCTTACGTGTTTCCACCCTTCCCGTTGCTTCCTCGATTGATTGCCAGAATCAAACAAGAGAGAGCATCAGTGATTCTAATAGCACCTGCGTGGCCACGCAGGACTTGGTATGCAGACCTGGTGGACATGTCATCCTGTCCACCTTGGTCTCTACCTCTGAAACAGGACCTTCTGATACAGGGTCCCTTCAAACATCAAAATCTAACTTCTCTGAAGCTGACTGCTTGGAAATTGAACGCTTGATTTTATCAAGACGTGGATTTTCTGAGTCAGTTATTGATACCTTAATACAGGCTAGGAAACCTGTTACCAGAAAGATTTACCATAAGATATGGCGTAAATACCTATATTGGTGTGAATCCAAAGGTTACTCTTGGAGTAAGGTTAGGATTCCTAGGATATTGTCTTTTCTACAAGAAGGTTTAGAAAAGGGTTTATCTGCTAGTTCATTAAAGGGACAGATCTCAGCTCTGTCCATTCTGTTACACAAACGTCTGTCAGAAGTTCCTGACGTCCAGGCTTTTTGTCAGGCTTTGGCCAGAATTAAGCCTGTGTTTAAAACTGTTGCTCCACCATGGAGTTTAAACCTTGTTCTTAATGTTTTACAGGGCGTTCCGTTTGAACCCCTTCATTCCATTGATATAAAGTTGTTATCTTGGAAAGTTCTATTTTTAATGGCTATTTCCTCGGCTCGAAGAGTCTCTGAATTATCAGCCTTACATTGTGATTCTCCTTATTTGATTTTTCATTCGGATAAGGTAGTCCTGCGTACTAAACCTGGGTTCTTACCTAAGGTAGTTACTAACAGGAATATCAATCAAGAGATTGTTGTTCCTTCTTTATGCCCAAATCCTTCTTCAAAGAAGGAACGTCTACTGCACAACCTGGATGTAGTCCGTGCTCTAAAATTTTACTTACAGGCAACTAAGTAATTTCGACAAACGTCTTCTCTGTTTGTCATTTACTCTGGGCAGAGGAGAGGTCAAAAAGCTTCCGCTACCTCTCTTTCTTTTTGGCTTCGTAGCATAATTCGTTTAGCTTATGAGACTGCTGGACAGCAGCCTCCTGAAAGAATTACAGCTCATTCTACTAGAGCTGTGGCTTCCACTTGGGCCTTCAAGAATGAGGCCTCTGTTGAACAGATTTGCAAGGCTGCAACTTGGTCTTCGCTTCATACTTTTTCCAAATTTTACAAATTTGACACTTTTGCTTCATCGGAGGCTATTTTTGGGAGAAAGGTTCTTCAGGCAGTGGTTCCTTCTGTATAAAGAGCCTGCCTATCCCTCCCGTCATCCGTGTACTTTTGCTTTGGTATTGGTATCCCAGAAGTAATGATGACCCGTGGACTGATCACACTTAACAGAAGAAAACATAATTTATGCTTACCTGATAAATTCCTTTCTTCTGTAGTGTGATCAGTCCACGGCCCGCCCTGTTTTTAAGGCAGGTAAATATTTTTTAATTTATACTCCAGTCACCACTTCACACTTGGCTTTTCCTTTCTCGTTGGTCCTTGGTCGAATGACTGGGAGTGACGTAGAGGGGAGGAGCTATATGCAGCTCTGCTGGGTGAATCCTCTTGCACTTCCTGTTGGGGAGGAGTAATATCCCAGAAGTAATGATGACCCGTGGACTGATCACACTACAGAAGAAAGGAATTTATCAGGTAAGCATAAATTATGTTTTTATACCCTTTCTTGCCAGCCACGCTGTGGAGTACTTGGACGCGTGTGATGGAGCATTGTCCTGCATGAAAATCATGTTTTTCTTGAAGGATGCAGGCTTCTTCCTGTACCACTGCTTGAAGAAGTTGTCTTCCAGAAACTGGCAGTAGGACTGGGAGTTGAGCTTGACTCCATCCTCAACCCGAAAAGGCCCCACAAGCTCATCTTTGATGATACCAGCCCAAACCAGTACTCCACCTCCACCTTGCTGGCGGGAGTCGGACTGGAGCTCTCTGCCCTTTACCAATCCAGCCACGGGCCCATCCATCTGGCCCATCAAGACTCACTCTCATTTCATCAGTCCATAAAACCTTAGAAAAATCAGTCTTGAGATATTTCTTGGCCCAGTCTTGACGTTTCAGCTTGTGTGTCTTGTTCAGTGGTGGTCATCTTTCAGCCTTTCTTACCTTGGCCATGTCTCTGAGTATTGCACACCTTGTGCTTTTGGGCACTCCAGTGATGTTGCAGCTCTGAAATATGGCCAAACTGGTGGCAAGTGGCATCTTGGCAGCTGCACGCTTGACTTTTCTCATTTCATGGGCAGTTATTTTGCGCCTTGGTTTTTCCATACGCTTCTTGCGACCCTGTTGACTATTTTGAATGAAACGCTTGATTGTTCGATGATCACGCTTCAGAAGCTTTGCAATTTTAAGAGTGCTGCATCCCTCTGCAAGATATCTCACTATTTTTTACTTTTCTGAGCCTGTCAAGTCCTTCTTTTGACCCATTTTGCCAAAGGAAAGGAAGTTGCCTAATAATTATGCACACCTGATATAGGGTGTTGATGTCATTAGACCACACCCCTTCTCATTACAGAGATGCACATCACCTAATATGCTTAATTGGTAGTAGGCTTTCGAGCCTATACAGCTTGGAGTAAGACAACATGCATAAAGAGGATGATGTGGTCAAAATACTCATTTGCCTAATAATTCTGCACACAGTGTATATACATATATATATATATATATATATATATATATATATATATATATATATATATTTATATATTTATTTTTTATGGATCGTTTATATGTTATATAGACTGGGTACCTTACAAATAAACTGAAAAGCTATACTAACATAATTTGATTATTCACCAGCAAAGGACCCTTCGGGTTTCAGGTGCTATTTGGACCCCATAGCATTTTGGCTGTTTCTTTGCAGCCGTAGTTTTCATCATGTCTGTTCAGCTACAGAAAGTTCTTTAGCTAGTCTTAGCTGTTTTGGGGGAGTTTCCTTGTCTCGGAAAACAGATTGCTCAAGAGTTACTGAAATATCTGAACTCTAACATTTAAATAATGCATACAGAGTTTAGTAGGTTAATGTTGTTTTTCTCCAACATAGGTGTGTCCGGTCCACGGCGTCATCCTTACTTGTGGGATATTCTCTTCCCCAACAGGAAATGGCAAAGAGCCCAGCAAAGCTGGTCACATGATCCTCCTAGGCTCCGCCTTCCCCAGTCATTCTCTTTGCCGTTGCACAGGCAACATCTCCACAGAGATGGCTCAGAGTTTTTTGGTGTTTAAATGTAGTTTTTATTCTTCTATCAAGAGTTTGTTATTTTAAAATAGTGCTGGTATGTACTATTTACTCTGAAACAGAAAAGAGATGAAGATTTCTGTTTGTAAGAGGAAAATGATTTTAGCAACCGTTACTAAAATCGATGGCTGTTTCCACACAGGACTGTTGAGAGGAATTAACTTCAGTTGGGGGAAACAGTGAGCAGACTTTGGCTGCTTGAGGTATGACACATTTCTAACAAGACTTGGTAATGCTGGAAGCTGTCATTTTCCCTATGGGATCCGGTAAGCCATTTTCTTAATTTTCAATATAAGAATAAAAGGGCTTCACAAGGGCTTTAAAGACTGGTAGACATTTTTCTGGGCCAAAACGATTACTTTATAAGCATTTAAATATATGTGATGAATGTGACAAACAAAGTAGGGACAATGATGCCACTGATAGTAATGTTGCCCAAAATGATTCCTTAAGTGAGGGGAGTAAGCATGGTACTGCATCATCTCCTTCTATGTCTACACCAGTCTTGCCCACTCAGGAGGTCCCTAGTGCATCTAGTGCGCCAATCCTCCTTACTATGCAACAATTAACGGCTGTAATGGATAATTCTATTAAAAACATTTTAGCCAAAATGCCCACTTATCAGCGAAAGCGCGACTGCTCTGTTTTAGATACTGAAGAGCATGAGGACGCTGATGATAATGGTTCTGTCATGCCCTTACACCAGTCTGAAGGGGCTAGGGAGGTTTTGTCTGAGGGAGAAATTTCAGATTCAGGAAAAATTTCTCAACAAGCTGAACCTGACGTTATTACATTTAAATTTAAATTGGAACATCTCCGCGCTCTGCTTAAGGAGGTGTTATCTACTCTGGATGATTGTGACAATTTGGTCATTCCAGAGAAATTATGTAAGATGGACAGGTTCCTAGAGGTCCCGGTGCCCCCCGAAGCTTTTCCTATACCCAAGCGGGTGGCGGACATTGTAAATAAAGAATGGGAAAGGCCCGGCATACCTTTTGTCCCTCCCCCTATATTTAAGAAATTATTTCCTATGGTCGACCCCAGGAAGGACTTATGGCAGACAGTCCCCAAGGTCGAGGGGGCGGTTTCTACTCTAAACAAACGCACCACTATCCCTATAGAAGATAGTTGTGCTTTCAAAGATCCTATGGATAAAAAATTAGAGGGTTTGCTTAAAAAGATGTTTGTTCAGCAAGGTTACCTTCTACAACCAATTTCATGCATTGTTCCTGTCACTACAGCAGCGTGTTTCTGGTTCGAGGAACTAGAAAAGTCGCTCAATCAAGCATCCTCTTATGAGGAGGTTATGGACAGAGTTCAAGCACTTAAGTTGGCTAACTCTTTTACCTTAGACGCCACTTTGCAATTAGCTAGATTAGCGGCGAAAAATTCAGGCTTTGCTATTGTGGCGCGCAGAGCGTTTTGGCTGAAGTCTTGGTCAGCGGATGTGTCCTCCAAGAACAGATTGCTTAACATCCCTTTCAAGGGGAAAACGCTGTTTGGCCCTGACTTGAAAGAGATTATTTCAGACATCACTGGGGGAAAGGGCCACGCCCTTCCTCAGGATAGGTCTTTTAAGGCTAAAAATAAAACAAATTTTCGTCCCTTTCGCAGAAAAGGACCAGCCTCAAATTCTACATCCTCTAAGCAAGAGGGTAATTCTTCTCAAACCAAGCCAGCCTGGAGACCGATGCAAGGCTGGAACAAAGGTAAGCAGGCCAAGAAGCCCGCTACCGCTACCAAGACAGCATGAGATGCTGGCCCCCGATCCGGGACCGGATCTGGTGGGGGGCAGACTCTCTCTCTTCGCTCAGGCTTGGGCAAGAGATGTTCAGGATCCTTGGGCACTAGAAATAGTTTCTCAAGGTTATCTCCTGGAATTCAAGGAACTACCCCCAAGGGGAAGGTTCCACAGGTCTCAATTGTCTTCAGACCAAATAAAAAGACAGGCATTCTTACATTGTGTAGAAGACCTGTTAAAAATGGGAGTGATTCATCCTGTTCCATTAGGAGAACAAGGGATGGGGTTTTACTCCAATCTGTTCATAGTTCCCAAAAAAGAGGGAACATTCAGGCCAATTTTGGATCTCAAGATCCTAAACAAATTTCTCAAGGTCCCATCGTTCAAGATGGAAACCATTCGGACAATTCTTCCTACCATCCAGGAAGGTCAATTCATGACCACGGTGGATTTAAAGGATGCGTATCTACATATTCCTATCCACAAGGAACATCATCGGTTCCTAAGATTCGCCTTTCTGGACAAGCATTACCAGTTTGTGGCACTTCCATTCGGACTAGCCACTGCTCCAAGAATTTTCACAAAGGTACTAGGGTCCCTTCTAGCGGTGCTAAGGCCAAGGGGCATTGCAGTAGTACCCTACTTGGACGACATACTGATTCAAGCGTCGTCTCTGCCACAAGCAAAGGCTCATACGGACATTGTCCTAGCCTTTCTCAGATCTCACGGGTGGAAAGTGAACGTAGAAAAAAGTTCTCTATTCCCGTCAACAAGAGTTCCCTTCTTGGGAACAATAATAGACTCCTTGGAAATGAAGATTTTTCTGACAGAAGCCAGAAAATCAAAACTTCTAAGCTCTTGTCAAGTACTTCATTCTGTTCTTCTTCCTTCCATAGCGCAGTGCATGGAAGTAATAGGTTTGATGGTTGCGGCAATGGACATAGTTCCTTTTGCGCGAATTCATCTAAGACCATTACAACTGTGCATGCTCAGACAGTGGAATGGGGATTATACAGATTTGTCCCCGACGATCCAAGTAGATCAGAGGACCAGAGATTCACTCCGTTGGTGGCTGACCCTGGACAACCTGTCCCAAGGGATGAGCTTCAGAAGACCAGAGCGGGTCATTGTAACGACCGACGCCAGCCTGCTGGGCTGGGGCGCGGTCTGGAAACACCTGAAGGCTCAGGGTCTATGGTCTCGGGAAGAATCTCTTCTCCCGATAAACATTCTGGAACTGAGAGCGATATTCAATGCTCTCAAGGCTTGGCCTCAACTAGCAAAGGCCAAATTCATAAGATTTCAATCAGACAACATGACGACTGTTGAATATATCAACCATCAGGGGGGAACAAGGAGTTCCCTGGCGATGGAAGAAGTGACCAAAGTAATTCACTGGGCGGAGCTTCACTCCTGCCACTTGTCTGCTATCCACATCCCAGGAGTGGAAAATTGGGAAGCGGATTTTCTGAGTCGTCAGACTTTTCATCCGGGGGAGTGGGAACTCCATCCGGAAATCTTTGCCCAAATAACTCAATTATGGGGCATTCCAGACATGGATCTGATGGCGTCTCGTCAGAACTTCAAGGTTCCTTGCTACGGGTCCAGATCCAGGGATCCCAAGGCGACTCTAGTAGATGCACTAGTAGCGCCCTGGACCTTCAACCTAGCTTATGTGTTCCCACCGTTTCCTCTCATTCCCAGGCTGGTAGCCAGGATCAATCAGGAGAGGGCTTCGGTGATCTTGATAGCTCCTGCGTGGCCACGCAGAAATTGGTATGCAGACCTGGTGAATATGTCATCGGCTCCACCATGGAAGCTACCTTTGAGACGGGACCTTCTTGTTCAAGGTCCGTTCGAACATCCGAATCTGGCATCACTCCAACTGACTGCTTGGAGATTGAACGCTTGATTTTATCAAAGCGTGGGTTCTCAGATTCTGTCATTGATACTCTTATTCAGGCTAGAAAGCCTGTAACTAGAAAAATTTACCATAAAGTATGGAAGAAATATATCTGTTGGTGCGAATCGAAAGGATTCCCATGGAACAGGGTAAAAATTCCTAAGATTCTGTCCTTTCTGCAAGAGGGTTTGGAGAAAGGATTATCTGCAAGTTCTTTGAAGGGACAGATTTCTGCTTTATCTGTTTTACTTCACAAGAAGCTGGCGGCTGTGCCAGATGTTCAGGCTTTTGTTCAGGCTCTGGTTAGAATCAAGCCTGTTTACAAACCTTTGACTCCTCCTTGGAGTCTCAATTTAGTTCTTTCAGTTCTTCAAGGGGTTCCGTTTGAACCCTTACATTCCGTAGATATTAAGTTATTATCTTGGAAAGTTTTGTTTTTGGTTGCAATTTCTTCTGCTAGAAGAGTTTCAGAGTTATCTGCTCTGCAGTGTTCTCCTCCTTATCTGGTGTTCCATGCAGATAAGGTGGTTTTGCGTACTAAACCTGGTTTTCTTCCGAAAGTTGTTTCTAACAAAAATATTAACCAGGAGATAGTTGTGCCTTCTTTGTGTCCGAATCCAGTTTCAAAGAAGGAACGTTTGTTGCACAATTTGGATGTAGTTCGTGCTCTAAAATTCTATTTAGAGGCTACAAAGGATTTCAGACAAACATCTTCCTTGTTTGTTGTTTATTCTGGTAAAAGGAGAGGTCAAAAAGCAACTTCTACCTCTCTCTCTTTTTGGCTTAAAAGCATCATCAAATTGGCTTATGAGACTGCCGGACGGCAGCCTCCTGAAAGAATCACAGCTCATTCCACTAGGGCTGTGGCTTCCACATGGGCCTTCAAGAACGAGGCTTCTGTTGATCAGATATGTAAGGCAGCGACTTGGTCTTCACTGCACACTTTTACCAAATTTTACAAATTTGATACTTTTGCTTCTTCTGAGGCTATTTTTGGGAGAAAGGTTTTGCAAACCGTGGTGCCTTCCATCTAGGTGACCTGATTTGCTCCCTCCCATCATCCGTGTCCTAAAGCTTTGGTATTGGTTCCCACAAGTAAGGATGACGCCGTGGACCGGACACACCTATGTTGGAGAAAACAGAATTTATGTTTACCTGATAAATTACTTTCTCCAACGGTGTGTCCGGTCCACGGCCCGCCCTGGTTTTTTAATCAGGTCTGATGATTTATTTTCTCTAACTACAGTCACCACGGTATCATATGATTTCTCCTATGCAAATATTCCTCCTTTACGTCGGTCGAATGACTGGGGAAGGCGGAGCCTAGGAGGGATCATGTGACCAGCTTTGCTGGGCTCTTTGCCATTTCCTGTTGGGGAAGAGAATATCCCACAAGTAAGGATGACGCCGTGGACCGGACACACCGTTGGAGAAAGTAATTTATCAGGTAAACATAAATTCTGTTTTTCATGGCTTGAATTATTTGTAAAAGAAAGGCTATGTAATTGCCGTGCTAATGTGTTTTCTGTTGTAATAGTAATTCTCACCCTTCTAAGGTCTAGTTTCCATTGAGGTGGTAAAGTTTGGAAACCAGTAGTAAAACCATTTATCTCCATTAAAGTCTATTGAGAATTTTTATGTTGCCACACGTTTCCAAACTTTACCCCTCAGTGAAAACTAGCCCTGGCTAGATTCCATTGAGTTGGTAAAGTTTAGAAAATGGATTTATAACATTTATCTCCATTAAAGTCTATGAAGATTTTTTATTTTACCACCAGTTTCCACACTTTACTACCTCAATGGAAACTAGGCCTTAGTTTGTAAGGCTTTTCTTGTCCTTTTTTATCTTAAATGAGAAAGTCCTCTGATTTCACTGGATTCTACTTATGAGTTAAATTTTAAATCACTTGCCATTTATTTCATAAAGGTGGTGAAAGTCCACAATCGGTTACTTCTGGGAATTATAGTCCTGGCCACTAGGATGAGGCAAAGATCCCAAAACTCCAAAAGCCCTTAACCCCACCTACCTTACTGAAAACTAGTCTTGTCTTTGCCTCGCAGCAGGAAGGTGAAGAAGGCAGGTGCTCCAGGTGTTTGTGAGAAGAGTTCTCAGACTGATTTGAGGCCCAGTTTCCCATCAGAGAGCTACTGTTTGAACAGAGGGATGTCTTTGGAGTATGGGTAATGGCACAAAAACACCCTATGGGAGTTAGTTGCAGGCCTGTCGCAGGGACCGGTCCCTAGCCTCCTCATGTTGGTTCAACATTATACTCCATATATTTAGATCCTCTGTTGCCATGTGTACAGCACTAGGTTGGCTATCTACTGGAAGTTCTTTAGGGTTATGGATGCCTATCAGGTAAGTGTGGTGGTTGTTGGGAGCCTGATTAGTCTTTAAGCTATTAGTAGGTACTCTTTTATGGGTATATTATAGCCTGGGGACCATTATGTTAGGGTTGGGTATTTAAGTACCTTATTTAACCCTATGTGTAGGCCCTGAGGAGCCTGGTATCCCTTTTACTTCTGCTCAAAGATTTAAAAGGATGTTTCCTTTGCCTGCTTCTAATTTAGAGCTTTGGGAAACTATTCCTAAAGTGGATGGGGCTATTTCTACTATGACTAAAACGTACTACTATTCCTCTTGATGATAGTACCTATGAATAGGAAATAAGTCTCTTCATAGGTTTTTCAGCAAGCAGGTTCTCTTTTTATGTCAGTAGTTAGTATTACCTGCGGTGCTGAGGCCTATATGCTTTGGTGTGGTTTTCTCCCTCAGGATAAGTTGTCTAAGGGCCTAGAACTTCTAAGTGTTTTCATTCCTTTCGTCAATCTAAGCACAAGAAGACTTCTTCCCAGAAACAGGGTTCCTTCAGTTTCTTCTGGAAGCCAAACCCTAATTTGAACAGGTCTAAGCTGTCCAAAAAGCATTTTCCTTCCTAAGATAGGGAGAGTCCACGGCTTCATTCCTTACTGTTGGGAAATACAACACCTGGCCACCAGGAGGAGGCAAAGACACCCCAACCAAAGGCTTAACTATCCCTCCCACTTCCTCATTACCCCAGTCATTCTTTGCCTTTCATCATGTTAGTAGGTGGCAGAGAAGTGTCCGAAGATTCAGAGAGTCCTGAAAAAGGGTATCTGCCCTTTGAGAAAGGACTGGAGTTTTATGTAGTCATGTCAACCTCTCAGTGAGAGTATTGATGAAAGCTAGAGTCTGGAGATGCAGGGAAAGTTTTTCTGCGAAACCATCCAGACTACTGCTAACAGCTCCTAAGCAATCAGTGTTGACGAGTTTCACTGCCTGCTTTCTCTCAAGTCAATGTCAGGAGTGCTGCTATAAGACTGTCACACTTGAGAGGCTGTGTTCTGTTCCACAGCATGGATCCTGGAGGTAAGATCGTTTCAATTTCTCTTACATTGGTGTATCCGGTCCACGGCTTCATCCTTACTTGTGGGATATTCTCAATCCCTACAGGAAGTGGCAAAGAGAGCACACAGCAGAGCTGTCCATTTAGCTCCCCTCAGGCTCCGCCCCCCCCAGTCATTCTCTTTGCCGCTCTAACAAGTAGCATCTCCACGGGAGGGTAAAGAGTTTGTGGTGTTAGATTTGTAGTTTTTATTTCTTCTATCAAAAGTTTGTTATTTTAAAATAGTGCCGGCTTGTACTATTTACTCTGAAGCAGAAAGAGATGAAGATTTCTGCTGAGAGGAATATGATTTTAGCACCAGTAACTAAAATCCATTGCTGTTCCCACACAGGACTGTTGAATACCGGAGAACAGTTGGGGGGAACAGTTTGCAGGCTTAACTGCTTCAGGTATGATCAGTCATTTTTCTAACAAGACCCAGTAATGCTTGAAGACTGTCAGAAATACCCACAGGGGTAGGTAAGCCATTTTTGCTAAGTTTTGCTAAGACAGTTCATGCAGCTTCACGTGTGAAGTCCAGAGACCTCAGAGGGGACTTCAGAGAGGCTTATTTCTTCTTCAAATAATCCCTAAGGAAGGTAAAAGCCACAGTAGAGGCTGTGGCATCGTGCTGTAGTATTTAAAACCTGTTAATTGCCGTTTTTAGCTCCGGTTTGGGCATTAAGGGGTTAATTGATCTGAAAATGTGTGTGCAATCTTTTAAAAGCATTAGGATAATGTGTTGAAAATTTCATTAAGATCGGATGTTTATTTGATGGTTATTTGAGGTTAGAGGCTTCTGTTGAACAGATCTGTAAGGCAGCGACTTGGTCTTCACTGCATACATTCGCCAAATTTTACAAATTCGATACTTTTGCTTCTTCGGAGGCTATTTTTGGGGGAGAGGTTTTACAAGCAGTGGTGCCTTCTGTTTAGGTTACCTGACTTGTTCCCTCCCTTCATCCGTGTCCTAAAGCTTTGGTATTGGTTCCCACAAGTAAGGATGAAGCCGTGGACCGGATACACCAATGTAAGAGAAAACAGAATTTATGCTTACCTGATAAATTTCTTTCTCTTACGGTGTATCCAGTCCACGGCCCACCCTGGCATTTTAGTCAGGTTTAAAATTTATTTTTGTAAACTACAGTCACCACTGCACCCTATGGTTCTCCTTTTTCTCCTAACCGTCGGTCGAATGACTGGGGGGCGGAGCCTGAGGGGAGCTATATGGACAGCTCTGCTGTGTTCTCTCTTTGCCACTTCCTGTAGGGATTGAGAATATCCCACAAGTAAGGATGAAGCCGTGGACCGGATACACCGTAAGAGAAAGAAATTGATCAGGTAAGCATAAATTCTTTTTTTTTTACACATAAAACGCTGTGACAGGGTCACAGTGTGGCTCCTTTATACCTTGATAGGATTCAGGGTTAATATCCTCTGAAGGGGGTTTATTGAACAGTTGGGGTTAATTAATCAGTGTATTCATTATTTACATGCTGCTTTGTGTGATTTTTTTTCCCCCTGGGCTGATGGACTGTATGTTTTTGGCTTGAACAAACAGGTTTCACTTTTAAGTTTCACTTTCGTTTTTTGAAATTGTTGCACAGCTCCTATTACTTGCTGTACTAACGAGAAGTACTATCTTGCGCTCCATGTGACCGGGTGTGGTCTATGTTAATTTCCTTGAACCTGAGGAGAGCATTTGAACCTGAGGAGAGCATTTCCTCTGTTAACTGTCTGGGTCTAGGAGGTGATGAGTGCCCCAGCCATTGGGAGTATAAAGGTGCAGTTTTCTATAATAAAAAAAAAAAAAAAAAAAGTTTTTATTTGTGTCCTTCTGTGGGTATAACCTGAGCTATCGAGGACTCTGACATGTTAGAAGGTACTTCTTCCGTACTAAATCCTACCTGTTTATATTGTGAGGAAGTCATGGTTTTCCCACCCACTCAATTATGTCCACATGCCTTAATACCGTTATAAAGTTTAAGAAGGGAGACGAGCCTGCTAAGGCTCTTAATCCCTCTGAGCCGTCTACCTCTCAGGACTCGGCGTCCCGTGAGATTACTACCCTTGCTACATTATCAACTCCACATGCAGTTCCTCGTAGCACATCTAATCCTCCATCCGGAGGGGGCCTTCTTCCTGCGGACTTTGCCACGCAGTTACAAACGGCGGTGTCTGTGGCTCTTAGTGCATTACCTCGCTTTAACAAACGCAAGAGAAAGGTTAAACATGGTTCTCCGTACCTGGAGTCATCTAAATATTTATCAGATTTAGCTATTATATCCCAGTTATCTGATAATGAGTTAACCTCTGTAGCTTCAGAGGGTGAACTTTCTGGGTTGGAGTCCTTAGCGTCTAAGCCTCCTGCTGTGGAGGAAACGTCCTTTAGATTTAAAATTGAGCACTTGCATTTTTTATTAAAGGAGGCTCTGTCTACGTTAGAGGTTCCAGAGGCCGTGCTGCCTGAAGAACCTATGATACCTAAATTAGACAGAGTTTACGAAGACAGGAAAGTTCCTTTGACTTTTCCTGTGCCGATTAAGATGGCAAACATTATTAAGAACGAATGGGAAAGAATTGGTTCTTCCTTTTCCCCCTCGTCTACTTTTAAAAAGTTGTTCCCGGACTCTGAGCTGGATTTGTATAGCTCCATTACTAAGGTGGGTGGTGCTATCTCTACACTTGCTAAACGTACTACTATACCTCTTGAGGATTGTTCTTCATTCAGAGAGCCGATGGATAAGGAAATTGAAACCTTTCTGAGAAAGATGTTTCAACATATGGGATTTTTGTTTCAACTGCGACTCCAGTTTCCACGGTTGCCCTTGCGCAGTTACCTACTGGTGCAACTCTTTGTCGGAACTCTTTGAGGTGGAGTCTCCCCTCACGTATATTCAAAACCGAATTAAAGCTCAGAGAATTGCTAATTATTTTATCTGTGATGCGAAAATACAAATTCTTCGCCCGCTGGGCACTCTGGTTGAAGTTTTGGTCTGCAGATATGACTTCTAAGTTCAGACTCCTTTCTCGGATCGGATTGTGTAGGGGGCAGACTGTCTCCTCAGAGGCCTGGTTCAAGGATCCGTGGATCCTGGAGGTGGTATCTCAGGGATACAAGATAGGCTTAAAATCTCATCCGCCACAGGGCAGATTCATACTCTCGAATCTGTCTACCAGACTAGAAAAGAAGGATGCCTTTCTAGGGTGCATTCGGGATCTATGCTCCTTAGAAGTTGTTGTCCCAGGGCCTATCAAAGAAAGAGGTTTGGGGTTTTATTCAAACCTTTTCGTGGTCCCAAAGAAGGAGGGAACTTTCCGTCCAATTCTGGACCTAAAAAAGTGCTTAAACAAAATTTTCATTGTCCCTTTCTTTAAGATGGAGACGATAAGGTCCATCTTTCCTTTGATTCAGGAAGGTCAGTTTATGACCACTATAGATCTGAAGGACGCTTACCTTCATGTTCCAATCCACAGGGAACACTTTCAGTTCCTGAGGTTTGCATTCCTCGACAAGCACTTCCAGTTCATTTCCCTTCCGTTTGTCCAAGCTACTGCTCCAAGAATCTTTATGAAGGTTCTGGGGGCTCTTCTGGCCGTTTCCAGAACTCAGCGTATTGCAGTAGCCCCATACTTGGACGATATTCTGGTGCAAGCACCATCCTTTCGTCTTGTGAAGGAATTCTCGGAGTCCTTTCTCAGTCTTCTTCGATTACATGGATGGAAGATAAACTTGGAAAACAGTTCTCTTATCCCAAGTACCAGGGTGTAATTCCTGGGTACTATAATAGACTCCATATCCATGAGGATATTTCTAACAGACCAGAGACGTTGCAAGCTAACTTTGGCATGTCTTGCCCTCCAGACCTCCTTAAGTCCCTTTGTTGCTCAGTGTATGGAGGTGATTGGTCTCATGGTGTCCTGCATGGACATCATTCCTTTTGCCAGGTTCCGTCTCAGACCTTTACAACTGTGCATGCGGAGGCAGTGGAACGGCGATCATTCAGATCTTTCTCAACAGATTGTATTAGACAGCCGGTCGAGAGAATCGCTCTCTTAGTGGCTCTGTCCAGAATATTCTGTCCCGAGGGACATGCTTCTTAAGACCATTCTAGGAGATATTGCCTACGGACGCAAGTCTATCTGGATAGGGAGCTGTTTGGGGTGCCAGGAAGGTACAGGGGTTGTGGACTCAGGAGGAGTCCTCCCTCCCGATCAATATTTTGGAACTTCAGGCAATCCTAAAGGCCTTGAAGGCTTGGCCACTTCTGGGTTTGTCCTAGCTTATCAGATTCCAATCAGACAATATAACCTAGGTAGCTTACATCAACCATCAGGGGGGAACGAGAAGTCCTTGGCAATGAAGGAAGTATCTCAGATTCTGGAGTGGGCGGAGGCCCACAGTTGTTCGCTGTCATTGATCCACATTCCGGGTGTGGACAACTGGGAGGTGGATTTTCTCAGCAGGCAATCCTTCCATCCAGGGGAATGGTCTCTCCATCCCGTGGTGTTTGCAGAGATATGCAGCAAGCGGGGGACGCGGAGATAGATCTCATGGCATCCTGTCTCAATACCAAGCTACCCAGGTATGGGTCGAGGGATCCCGAAGCGGATCTAATAGATGCACTAGCAGTGCCCTGGAGGTTCAAACTCATATATCTTTTATTTTTCCCTCCATTACCGCTTCTTTTTCGAGTGGTGGCCCGCATCAAGCAGTAGCGGGTATCGGTAATCCTGATTGCTCCATCGTGGCCGTGAAGGATGTGCTTTGCGGATCTAGTTGGGATGTCCTCATCTCCTCCGTGGAAGTTACCTTGTCACATAGACCTGCTCATACAAGATTCATTTGTTCATCAAAATCTAGATTCTCTGAGGCTAACTGCGTGGAGATTGAACGCTTAGACTTAGCCAAGAGAGGTTTCTCTGAGAGTGTCATTAATACTCTTACTCAAGCTTGTACACCAGTTACTCAGCGTATCTACCACAAGGTATGGAGGACCTACTTATTCTGGTGTGAAGAGCATCTTTTTTTCCTGGTACAGAGTTAAGGTTGCCAGGATCTTCTCTTTTCTCCAGGATGGGCTGGAGAAGGGCCTTTCTGCTAGTTCCCTGAGGGGACAGATTTTGGCCCTGTCGGTTTTATTGCACAAGAGACTAGCTGAGATTTCAGACGTGCAGTCCTTTGTTAAGGCTCTGATTAGGATCAGACCTGTGTTGAGATCTGGGGCTCCTCCTTGGAGCCTAAATCTTGTTTTTTGGGTTTTGCAACTGGTTTCGTTTGAGCCTCTGTATTCCGTTTACATTAAATTGTTATCTTGGAAGGTTCTCTTTTTATTGGCTATTGTCTATGCGCGCAAAGTTTCTGAGATCTCTGTGAGCCCCCTTATCTAATTTTTCATGCAGATAAGGCAGTTTTACATACTAAATTAGGTTTTCTTCCTAAGGTTGTGTAAGATCGCAACATCAATCAGGAGATTGTGGTTCCTTCCTTCCATTTATACCCTAATGTTTCTCCTACTTTTCCTTGTTCCCTCGGCAGAATGACTGGAGTAATGAGAAAGTGGGAGGGATATTTAAGGCTTTGGCTGGGGTGTCTTTGCCTCTTCCTGGTGGCCAGGTGTTGTATTTCCAAACAGTAAGGAATAAAGCCGTGGACTCTCCCTATCCGGAAGGAAAGGAATTTATCTGGTAAGCATAAATTATGTTTTTATCCTAAAGGGAAACCCACATTTTTTCATGATTCAGATAGAGCATGCAATTTTAAGCACCTTTCTAATTTAGTCCTCTTATCAATTTTTCTTCGTTCCCTTGATATCTTTATTTGAAAATGCAGGAATATAAGGTAAGGAGCCAGCCCATTTTTGGTTCAGCACCTTGGTAGAGCTTGCTGATTGGTTTGCTACATTTAGCCACCAATCAAGAAGCGCTACTCAGATGCTGAACCAAAAATGGGCCGACTCTTAAAGTGAAGGTAAATGTAGCTTCATGTTGATCTAGTATTTTATTATATGATACAAATCAGTATGAGTTTCATTCATCAATATTTATAAATCTTATTGTAAACAAAGGTTATCTGCTTTATAAGTCCATTTCTGACGGTATTCAAATTCAACCCCCTTTTTTTTTTTTTATCTCGGTCAGGTCACGTTTTTACATAGTCCAATTGAAAATCTGGCCGTTAGGCGGCCGTCACTCCACGTCATTTGCCTCCTTGATGGTATGCGCATGCGCTGTCGTTTTTTGTTTACATCGGAATACACGCGCGCTTCCGTTTCCCGCATGCGTAACTGTATGCAGTTAGAATTTCCAGCACTCGCCAAGTTGCGCATGTGGAGTGGAGGGTGAAATCGGCAATTTGCGCATGCGCAGTTCAAAGGAGCATCGTGAACGCGCTTTTGAGTGATGTATAGAGCGGGTGGGACCGCTCTATACATCACTTACCAGAAAAGCAGGAAATACAGATAGGGCGGAGTCACCATCATAACGGTAGGGATGGATAAATATATATAATATTTAAAATATAAAAGAAAAAGTGAAAAAAAGTTAGCGATTATCTTATGTAAATAATAAAGAATGCATGGATGTCTTCAAAATGAAAAAACTTTACCTTCACTTTAAGCTTGCTTTCCTGCTTTTTCAAGTAAAGATAGCACGAGAATGAAGAAAAATTGATAATAGGAGTAAGTTAGAATGTTGCTTAAAATTGCATGCTCTATCTGAATCATGAAAGAAGAAATTTGGGTTTAGTATGCCTATTAAAGGTACACTGAACCTAATTTTTTTTTCTTTCATGATTCAGATAGAGCATGCAATTTTAAGCAACTTTCTAATTTACTCCTATTATCATTTTTTCTTCTTTCTCTTGCTATCTTTATTTTAAAAGCAGGAATGTAAGTCTTAGCAGTCGGCCCATTTTAGGTTCAGCACCATGGATAGCCCTTGCTTATTGGAGGCTTACATTTACCCACCAATAAGCAAGCATAACCCAGGTTCCCAACCAAAAATGGTCCGGCTCCTATGCGTTACATTTCTGCTTTTTAAATAAAGATAGAAAGAGAACAAAGAAAAATTGATAATAGGAGTAAATTAGAAAGTTGCTTAAAATTGCCTGCTCTATCTGAATCATGAAATAAAATATTGGGTTTAGTGTCCCTTTAAGTGTGGTTTTGGATACAATTTAGTGATTGCTACATTCTATATTTAGAAGTCTAATTATCAAAATGTGGCTAAACTGTAGAAACTATGCCTACACTGATATTTCTTTAGTATTTTATAATTAATAAAATGCACTCTACTAAAAAGCAATCAAAATAAGGGTATTTTTACTCTGAGAGGAAACTTCCTAAATCAAAGTCTAGACCAAGTAAAGTTAACGTTTGTATTTCAAAAATACACTTGGCTTCTAATCTAAGTAATGCCTTATGCTTATTTTCCCCTCTCCAATTCTTTTGTTTTTATCTATAACCATGAATTTAAAATGGCCTAGGTCACCTTTATTGAAAAACTTAAAATGTTTAGGTTCTTTGTTTCTATCCTGGTCCATATTTTCAATAGAATTGAGATGCTCCCTTATCCTTTCAGATTCACCTATATATTGTACCCGACATTTGCACTCAATTAGATAAACCACGTCTCTATCTGTACCTCGAAGGGTCTTAGTAATTTTATATTCTTTTTTAGTTACAAATGAGGTGAACATATTCCTTTTTTTGAGAGTGTTTGCAAGATTTGCAACTCACACAGGGGAAGAAACCTTTTATTTCTTTCCCCCCATAGGTCTCTGTCTATGGAGTTGTATTTTTTCTTATACATATCGGTTGGCACTAACATGATTTTATTTTTTTTGCCTTTCTGTATACCATTTTTGGTGTTTTTCTTAATTTTGGGCCCAGGGTGTCATCTGTTTTCAAAATAGGCCAATGTTTTCTTAAAATCCGTTCTATCATAGACTTGTTGGAGCTACTCTGTGTGATAAAAGGTATAAATAGTTGATCTTTTGGCATATTTTGATCTCTCTCTTTTAATAGTTTACTATTTTTTATGATCAAATTTTCTCTATTTATATTTAAAGCTTCATTCTTATTTTGCTCTAGTTTTTAATATTTATAACCCCTTTCCAAAAATGTATTTTTCATAGTTTCTGCTTGCTCTATAAAATCCTTATCATCTCATCATTTTTTTATGATTCTTACTAGTTGGCTTTTAGGGATATTCTCCTTCCATTTTTCTAGGTGACAGCTGGTGGCGTGTATAACATTATTAGCATTAACCTCTTTAAAAATGGTTTTGGTATTTATTTTGTGCTGGTCAATCTTAATATTTAGATCTAAAAAAATTATCTCATGTTTGCTAATTTCATACTTACATTTTAAGTTTTTTACATTATTGTTCATGACCTTAAAACCCATTCTAGGTCTTCCTGTGGACCTCGCCACACTATAATAATATCGTCTATGTATCTCTTGAAGAGAATTAGGTTCGCCCCCAAATCTACTGGGTCTAGGAAAACACGTCCCCATAACCCCATAAAAAGGTCACCACATTAAGATCTGTGCAGATCCAGACCTTAACTTTGTGATATTGCACCAGAATCAATCAGGCTCAGAAAAGAGCTGAATATCGCTTACCATGCTGTGATTAGATAGTGTGCCATGCAATCACAGTAAAACCATTTGCTCTTTCAATAGCCAACATTGAAAATATTTCACCAGGTAAAATACTAACAGAAAGATATTTTTTAATTCAACATACATAATGTTTTGAAGCCATAATAATGGTCAGTGCTCGGATTTCCAAGTGCACAGTTGTAGTTTGGCATCAAATAGTCCCTTTTAATCCTGAGATTATTGTTCAGCCATTCCTTTCAATTACAAAGCATGAGTAAATAGTCTTTTACTGATATCAGGGAGACGTATAGCCTTCATTATGGTTCCAGAAGGAAGCTTCCAAGACATATTTGGCTAGTAAGGTAATTTCCACTTATCCTTATGGCTTACAAGCTTGAACAAATCTCCCCACTTTTTAATGCTAGATTTCTCCTGTTAAGTGTAGTCAGTCCACGGGTCATCCATTACTTATGGGATTATATCTCCTCCCTAACAGGAAGTGCAAGAGGATCACCCAAGCAGAGCTGCTATATAGCTCCTCCCCTCTACGTCATATCCAGTCATTCTCTGGCACCTAACTAAAGATAGGACGTGTGAGAGGACTGTGGTGTGTTAAACGTAGTTTTTATTTCTTCAATCAAAAGTTTGTTATTTTAAACGGCACCGGAGTGTGTTGTTTGTTCTCAGGCAGCATTAGAAGAAGAATCTACCTGAGTTTGTCTATGATCTTAGCGGTCGTAACTAAGATCCACTTGCTGTTCTCGGCCATTCTGAGGAGTGAGGTAACTTCAGAACAGGGGATAGCATGCAGGGCCCACCTGCAAGGAGGTATGTGCAGTAAATTATTTTCTAAGGAATGGAATTGACTGAGAAAATACTGCTAATACCGATGTAATGTAAGTGCAGCCTTAAATGCAGTAGTAGCGACTGGTATCAGGCTGATATGTATGTATACTCTGAGGTATTTCTGGGGAATGGAATTTCACTAAGAAAATACTGTCAATATCAAAGTAATATTTGAGCCTGATCTGCAGTGAAAGAGACTAGCAGCAGGCTTATTAATAACACTTCATAATTTTCATTTTTAAAAACGTTTACTGGCATGTTAATCGTTTTTTCTGAGGTACTTGGTGATAAAACTTTATGGGCATGATTTTTACCACATGGCTGTCGTTTTTTTTATGCATAGAAACAGGCATTACCAGTTTGTAGCTCTTCCCTTCGGGTTAGCTACGGCTCCAAGAATCTTTACAAAGGTTCTGGGCTCTCTTCTGGCGGTACTAAGACCACGAGGCATAGCGGTAGCTCCGTACCTAGACGACATTCTGATACAAGCGTCAAGTTTCCAAACTGCCAAGTCTCATACAGAGTTAGTTCTGGCATTTCTAAGGTCGCATGGGTGGAAGGTGAACGTAGAAAAGAGTTCTCTATTGCCACTCACAAGAGTTCCCTTTCTAGGGACTCTTATAGATTCTGTAGAAATGAAAATTTACCTGACGGAGGACAGGTTATCAAAACTTCTAAATGCTTGCCGTGTCCTTCATTCCATTCAACACCCGTCAGTGGCTCAGTGCATGGAGGTAATCGGCTTAATGGTAGCGGCAATGGACATAGTACCATTTGCGCGCCTGCATCTCAGACCGCTGCAATTGTGCATGCTAAGTCAGTGGAATGGGGATTACTCAGATTTGTCCCCTCTGCTAAATCTGGATCAAGAGACCAGAGATTCTCTTCTATGGTGGCTTTCTCGGCCACATCTGTCCAAGGGGATGCCCTTCCGCAGGCCAGATTGGACGATTGTAACAACAGACGCCAGCCTTCTAGGTTGGGGCGCAGTCTGGAATTCCCTGAAGGCTCAGGGATCATGGACTCAGGAGGAGAGACTCCTTCCAATAAACATTCTGGAATTAAGAGCAATTTTCAATGCTCTTCTGGCTTGGCCTCA
The DNA here is from genome assembly GCF_027579735.1 of Bombina bombina. Taxonomy (NCBI): domain Eukaryota; kingdom Metazoa; phylum Chordata; class Amphibia; order Anura; family Bombinatoridae; genus Bombina; species Bombina bombina. The sequence goes on from NC_069504.1 coordinate 888,577,608, forward strand.
GTTAGCAACTCTGAGGTTCATCAGGTTTCAGTCGGACAACATCACGACTGTGGCTTACATCAACCATCAAGGAGGAACAAGGAGTTCCCTAGCGATGATGGAAGTCTCAAAGATAATTCGCTGGGCAGAATCTCACTCTTGCCACCTGTCAGCGATCCACATCCCAGGCGTGGAGAACTGGGAGGCGGATTTTCTAAGTCGCCAGACCTTTCATCCGGGGGAGTGGGAACTGCATCCGGAGGTGTTTGCCCAACTGCTTCATCTTTGGGGCAAACCAGATCTGGATCTCATGGCGTCTCGCCAGAACGCCAAGCTTCCTTGTTACGGATCCAGGTCCAGGGACCCGGGAGCGGTACTGATAGATGCTCTGACAGCACCTTGGGTCTTCAACATGGCTTATGTGTTTCCACCTTTCCCGATGCTTCCTCGATTGATTGCTAGGATCAAACAGGAGAGAGCATCGGTGATTCTAATAGCGCCTGCGTGGCCACGCAGGACCTGGTATGCAGATCTAGTGGACATGTCGTCCTGTCCACCATGGTCTCTGCCTCTGAGACAGGACCTTCTGATTCAGGGTCCTTTCAAACATCCAAATCTAATTTCTCTGAGGCTGACTGCATGGAGATTGAACGCTTGATTCTATCAAAGCGTGGATTCTCGGAGTCAGTGATTGATACCTTAATACAGGCTAGGAAACCTGTTACCAGGAAAATTTACCATAAAATATGGCGTAAATACTTACATTGGTGCGAATCCAAGAGTTACTCATGGAGTAAGGTTAGGATTCCTAGGATATTGTCTTTTCTACAAGAAGGTTTAGAAAAGGGTTTATCTGCTAGTTCGTTAAAGGGACAGATTTCAGCTCTGTCTATCCTTTTACACAAACGTCTGGCAGAAGTTCCAGACGTTCAGGCTTTTTGTCAGGCTTTGACTAGGATTAAGCCTGTGTTTAAGACTGTTGCTCCGCCGTGGAGCTTAAACTTAGTTCTTAACGTTCTGCAAGGTGTTCCGTTTGAACCCCTTCATTCCATCGATATCAAGCTGTTATCTTGGAAAGTTCTGTTTTTAATGGCTATTTCCTCGGCTCGAAGAGTCTCTGAGTTATCGGCCTTACATTGTGATTCTCCTTATCTGATTTTTCATTCAGACAAGGTAGTTCTGCGTACTAAACCTGGGTTCTTACCTAAGGTAGTCACTAACAAGAATATCAATCAAGAGATTGTTGTTCCATCATTGTGCCCTAACCCTTCTTCAAAGAAGGAACGACTTTTGCACAATCTGGACGTCGTCCGTGCCCTGAAATTTTATTTGCAGGCAACTAAAGATTTTCGTCAAACTTCTTCCCTGTTTGTCGTTTATTCTGGACAGAGGAGAGGTCAAAAAGCTTCGGCTACCTCTCTCTCTTTTTGGCTTCGTAGCATAATACGTTTAGCCTATGAGACTGCTGGACAGCAGCCTCCTGAAAGGATTACAGCTCATTCTACTAGAGCTGTGGCTTCCACTTGGGCCTTTAAGAATGAGGCCTCTGTTGAACAGATTTGCAAGGCTGCAACTTGGTCTTCACTTCACACTTTTTCAAAATTTTACAAATTTGACACTTTTGCTTCTTTGGAGGCTGTTTTTGGGAGAAAGGTTCTACAGGCCGTGGTTCCTTCCGTGTAAAGATCCTGCCTGTCCCTCCCGTCATCCGTGTACTTTTAGCTTTGGTATTGGTATCCCATAAGTAATGGATGACCCGTGGACTGACTACACTTAACAGGAGAAAATATAATTTATGCTTACCTGATAAATTCATTTCTCCTGTAGTGTAGTCAGTCCACGGCCCGCCCTGTTTTTTACGGCAGGTCTAAATTTTAATTAAACTATAGTCACCACTGCACCCTATAGTTTCTCCTTTCTCGTATGGTTTCGGTCGAATGACTGGATATGACGTAGAGGGGAGGAGCTATATAGCAGCTCTGCTTGGGTGATCCTCTTGCACTTCCTGTTAGGGAGGAGATATAATCCCATAAGTAATGGATGACCCGTGGACTGACTACACTACAGGAGAAATTAATTTATCAGGTAAGCATAAATTATATTTTTATTTTATTAGTTATGAAGCTATGGCTTCTTTATGATCCTGGTATAATGAAGATTCTGCTAAACATGTAAGACAGTTACTTGGTAATTCTTGCACATGTTCACAAACATACTAGCTATGATACTATGAGTTTATTCTTGTCCTGGTTTAATGCAGCTTCTGGCAAATGGTTGTGTAAGGCAGTTACGTTATCATTTTTTGCATATATTTATAAAGTTCCTTGTGTGAGCAAATAGCATTTAGGCAAATATCATTAGGGTTTGCAGCCATAACCAATGAGTTTAATTCTTATCAATTAGAAGTGACACAGGGTTATATAACCACCATTGAAGGCTGTGTGGTATCACTTAGTGTATGAAGTGTAAATCTTGCTGTGACTACAAACTGCTAATAGGTATCATAACCCATTTACTCCTTATTCAGGGTGCTGGCAAAGAGTTGAAATCTCTGCAGAAAGCAATGAGCAATCCCCTGACTAATACATCCCTGCTGCTAAAGGAAGGAATGAGAAGGGCACGAAGGTAAGGAATAAATCTGCAAGGATGGAGTCGTGAGTAGGGAAGAAACAAGCTGGTACATCTGCCAGAGATAATGGAGGGGAAGTAGGGTGTTAAAGGGACAGAAAACTCATAGGTAAACTTTTAGGATTTAGATGGAGCATACAATTTACTTCTGTTATCTCATATGCTTTGTTTGGTTGGTATCCTTTGTTAGAAAGCATACCTTGGTAGCTTCAGGAGCAGCAGTGCACTACTGGGAGCTAGCTGCTGTTTGTGGCTGCACATATGACTCTTGTCATTGGCTCACTCAGTGTATTCAGCTAACTCTCAGTAGTGCATTGCTGCTCCTTCAACTAAAGAGACCAAGAGAATTAAGCAAATTTGATAATAGAAGTAAATTGAAAAGTGGTTTAAAATTGTATGCTCTATCTAAATCATAAAAGCAACATTTTGTTTTTTTATGTTCTTTTAATAGATGGCAGGTCAGCAAATAAGGCTTTGTATGCATTAATTGTGTATAAGTAAGTGGAACAGGCAGGTTTGGAAAGATGATGAATAAAAACTGACAGTCTGGGAGAGTGGGAAGATGAGGTTGTTGTGCGATGGACTAATAAAAGAGAGGGCAACCTGGGGGTAGGATAAAGCCAAGGAGAAAAATTAACATGGTGGTTATATTAAAAAAAAAATAGATTGAAATGAGGTGATCTCAAAAAACAGATAAAAGATCTTGGGTACTTGGACATCCCTGGAGATGAAAGCTAGAGAAGACACACATTTTGGAATGTAGGACCTAATACGAATACATTTTTTTTCCCTCTCATTTATGTGGATTTTTGGATTCTTTGAAACAGGAGAGCTGGTCTCAGTACAGGATTGACTTTAAAAGGAACTGTCCATCCAGAGCTGGAGAGAAGTGCAGAACTGGTAAGGACAAGACAAAATAGATTTATCTTTTTCTGCTTATACTGCTGCAATAACATGTAATAAGAACTAATGATTATAGACCATTATTTTTAAGTTTAAGGAGAAGGCCCAGTGGGAAAACATAGGCTAGACACATGCTTTATATAGGAAAGGGTTTGCTATTGTTTGTAGTGTTAAAGGGATATGAAACCCCTTTTTTCCCCCTCATGATTGATAGAGCATGCAATTTTAAGCAACTTTCTAATTTATAATTTTTTTGTTTCATTCTTCATTCTTTTGTTTTTTAATTTAACATATTTAATTGCTGACAGTAGGCAGGGAGAGTCCACAACTTCATTCCTTACTGTTGGGAAATATAACACCTGGCCACCAGGAGAAGGCAAAGACACACAGCCAAAGGTCCCTTCCACTTCCACTATCCCCCAGTCATTCTTTGCATTTCGTCACTATAGGAGGTTGCAGAGAAGTGTCAGAAGATTTGGATAGTCCTGTAATGAGTATGTTCCCTTCAACAAAGGACTGGGGTTTTAAGTAATAATGTCAACCTCTCAGTGAAAGTATTGATGAAAGTTAGAGTCTGGAGAAACAGGGAAACCCATCCAGACTGTTGCCTAACTGCTCCTGAGAAATCAGTGTTGACGAGTTTCACTGCTTACTGTTTCACACTCAAGTCCATGTCAGAGCGTCGCTGCAAGACTGTCACACTGGAGAGGCTGTGCCTGTTCCACAGCATGGATCCTGGATGGTAAGACCGTTTTATATATTCATATACAGGTTCACAGTGTGGCTCCTTTATGCCTCGATAGGATCAAGGGTTAATATCTCCTTCAGGGAGATTATTTGAACACCTAGGGGTTATTTATAACTGCTTTAATGTGAGAGTTTTTTGGGCTCATAGACTGTGTGCTTTTGGCTTGGAACAAAGAGGTTTCACTTTTTGAGTGTTGCGCAGCTCATAATAGCTTAGCGCCTTTTTCATAGCAGGGGAAGTCCTGCCCTACGCACCACATGACCGGGTGCGGCCTTTTCATTTTCCTTTGATCCTGCTGCAGACATCACTCCTAAGGAGAGCGTTTTCACTGTTAGCTGTCTGAGTCTAGGAGGTGGTGAGTGCCCCAGCCATTGGGATTATAAAGGTGCCATTAGTTTTTTTTTTGTAAAAAATAAAAGCGTTTTATTTTTCTTCCTAATGGGAAAGAGTCCACAGCTGCATTCATTACTTGTGGGTAATAAGAATCTGGCCACCAGGAGGAGGCAAAAACACAACGGCAAAAGGCTCAAATACTCCCACTTCCCCTATCCCCAAGTCATTCTTTGCCATTCGTCCCAGGAGGTTGGCAGAGAAGTGTTAGAAGTTTTATTTTTCAAAGAAAGTACTTTTATGAATTTTTACATAAAGTGTCTCTCTCATGGAGGGTAGTACTCTTCGCAATAGGACAGGGGTTTTAAGTAGTCCTGTTAGTCTCTCAGTGAGGGCCTGGGTGAATGTTAAAGTCTGGAGAGGCAGTGGGAGTTCTCTCTGCGACACCATCCCGGCTCGTATTAACAGCTCCTCTAGCACTTGGCATTGCCGATCCTTCGCAACGCTACCTGCTGTCTTCTCTCAAGTCCATGACGGAGGCAACGCTACTATCCATCACACTTGAAGGGCCATGTTCCTGTTCCATGGCGTAGATTCCGGTAAGACCGTTTCATTTTATCAATATGAATGTTATGTTGTTATGTGACAGATAGGTATGGGTCCCAGTGACACTCCTATGTACGGATCTAGGAATCATGGGATAATTCCTTCTTTAGGGGGGATTTGTGAACAGGCTGGGGTTCCTTAATCATGTTTCTTTTGTGATCTCCCTGCTTTGTGTAGTGGGTATTAGCTCTGGGGCATTGCTTGAAGGATTTAGTGGGGCCTTTTTCTGGTACGCTTTTTTGGACTTTACCATTCACCTTACGACCAGGCGTTGTTACGCTGGGTTTTTTACACTTCCACATTCCTGACCGTGTGGCGACAAAGGACTTCTGCTTTGTTTGGATCTGGTCATAGGAGGTGGTGAGTGGCCCAGCTATTGTGGGTGCAGATAGATACAGTATAAATAATTCCTGTTTATATTGTGAGGAGGCCCGCATGCTCAATTTTGTTCCATTTGCCTAAGAACTGTTTTAAAGTCTAAGAAGGGAGAGAGGCCTGCTAAAACTCATAGCGCTCTTATCCCCTCTGAGCCGTCTACCTTTCAGGAATCTATGTCCCGAGAGATTACTACCCTTTCAACACTAACCGCTCCACATGCAGCTCCCTGTGGCCCAACTAATCCTCCATCTGGAGTGGGCTTTTTTCCTGCGGACTTTACCGCCGTCTAGCAAATGTAAGAGAAAGGTTAAACATAGTTCTTCTGACCTAAAGTCATCTAAATATTTGTTGGATTTAGCTACTATGTCCCAGCTATCCGAGGATGAGTTAACCTCTATAGCTTCTCCTCTGTAGAGGAGACTTCAGTTTTAAACCTCCTTCAGCGGAGGAACCCTCCTTTAGATTTAAAATTGAGCATCTGCGTTTTTTATTAAAGGAGGTTCTGTCTACACTAGAGGTTCCAGAGGCTAAACTCCCCGAGGAACCTAAGATACCTAAATTAGACCGGGTTTATGAAGACAGGAAGGTCCCTCTGACTTTTCCTGTGCCAGTTAAGATGGTGAACATTATTAGTAACGAATGGAAAAGAATAGGAACTTCCCGGTCCCTGACTCTTAATTAGATTTGTAGGGCTCCATCCCTAAGAGGGATGGCGCTATTTCTACGCTGGATAAGCGTACTACTATCCCTCTGGATGGATTTTTAGAGAGCCTATGGATAAGAAAATGTAAACTTTTTTTCTGAGGAAGATGCTTCAACATACAGGGTTTTTATTTCAACTGGCGGCAGCTGGAGCCGCGGTTGCTGGAGCAGCTACCTACTGGAGCAACTCTTTGTCAGAGCTCATTGAGGTGGAGACTCCCCTCGGGGATATTCAGGAGAGAATTAAAGCTCTGAGAATTGCTAACTCCTTTATATGTGATGTATATCACAGATGAATATGCAGATTATTCGCCTAAATGCAAAGGCTTATTGATTTGCGGTCCTAACCCACCAGGCTCTCTGGTTGAAGTCTTGGTCTGCGGATATGACTTCTAAATCCAGACTCCTTTCTCTTCCTTTCAAGGGTAAGATTTTATTTGGTCCAGGGCTTGACTCCATTATTTCTACGGTTACCGGAGGGAAAAATGCCTTCCACCGTTTCATTCTGACAAATCACAACGACAGCTATCCTCATCCAAGTCCGAGCAGCCCAAGAGTACTTGGATGCCGGCTCAGTCCTGGAATAAGTTCAAACAGACTAAGAAGCCCACAGAGAACAAACCAGCATGAAGTGGCTGCCCCCGATCCGGGATCGATCGATCGATCGAGTAGGGGGCAGACTGTCTCTCTTTTTTCAAACGCTTGGTTCCAGGAGGTACAGGAACCTTGGGTCCTGGAGGTTGTATCTTAGGGATACCGGATAGGATTCAAATATCATCTGCCCAGGGGGCAGATTCCTACTCTCCTGACTGTCTTTCAAAAAAAAAGAACTCCCAGTACCTACAGCAGAAAGAGGTTTGGGGTTTTATTCAAACCTTTTCGTGGTTTCAAAAAAGGAGGACATTTTCTTCCAATTCTGGACTTAAAGTGTCTAAACAAGTTTCTGAATGTTCCCTCTTTCAAGATGGGGACAATACGGTCAATCCTTTCTCAGGAAGGACAGTTAATTACCAACATAGACCTGAAGGATGCATACCTTGAAATTATACAGGGAACATTTTCAGTTCCTGAGGTTTGCCTTTCTGGACCAGCACTTCCAGTTCATAGCTCTTCCGTTTGGCCTAGCTACTGCTCCAAGCATATTTTCGAAGGTTCTGGGAGCTCTTCTAGCCGTTGCCAGAACACAAGGTATTGCAATAGTGCCTTACCTGTACGATATCTTGGTACAGGCACCATCTTTTCGTCTAGCGGAAGAACACTCAGAGTCCCTTCTGTCAGTATATTTATGAAAATCTTAGCAGTGCTATCCAAATAATATATATAAGTTTATGGCAGGGTTATAAACACAATACAAAGAAATAGAAACCCTTATCAACCATGCACCTACTAGACCAAACAATTAATATAAATATCTGAATTCTTTTATTTAGTTAATATCCATAAACATATTGAACTATATTTGCAGTAAAAGGAAACTAAATAAAAGTTTATATGCGTTAAAACCAACTCTTAAGATATGCTATTCTTCTTACAAAACCCAGAAAGATATACCTTCACAATTCAGCCTTTTATTTATTTAACACAGTGGGACTAAAAACCTTTAACATCCAAGCAATACAATTCTAAACAGTGTTTATAAAACAATAGGATAATATATATTCTGCTATTTAACTGCAATTTATCCTAATACAAAATTAACTGACAATATCAGAACTTGCATAGATGAGTTACTTGGTCAATCAGACGCAGATTTAAACAATATATATATAGGCTGTGAAATGCTAATTAAAACACACTGTTTCTTTAAATCTATTAAATACAAATTGACTATGCATATAACTTATCTTACAAAACCTTGAATACGTTACCAAAGTAAAAAGCAGTCGATATCCAATATTTCTTGGTAGGAATTATTTTACCTCAGATCACCAATAAGTGTATATCGCAATCAATGAGAAGGGTAGATTAGCTTTGCTCAAGTAAAGTGGTATCTCGCGTCCAGCAGGAACCAGTTACAAGTTTTAGCTTCAGCAGAAAATCTGTCCCTTTCTCTCCATTGCATTCACTTTTTATTTGGTTTTCCCATCATTGGTAAATTGTGGGTGGCCCTGCGGGAGCTGACCTTCCCATTGGTTATCTGGGAAGTCTAAATCGGATTGGCCCTTGGAAATTTCATTTTTAACAGCCAGAGAGAACCTTCTGGCTGTAGTTCTCGCAACATAACACCAGGTGGCAGCAGACGTACAAACAAACAAATACAACAAGACCATCTCTAACATTTTTAAGCAAGTTAAAAAAAAAAAATTTCTTTCATAAAATGGTTATTTAATCAGATCACACTCTCTGCATTAATCATATATAACCCCAATTACAGATGGTTAATATTAGGTTATTTTTTTCTGATTATTCTGATACCAAATATGTTATATTATTAACATTTTATTTTATTTAGGTAATTTAATACTGCTAATTATTAGTTTAAAATGCATTACAATGTTATCGGTATCCTGGCATTTATATGTGAATAATAGCTTATTTTTAATTCAGTATTGTACTGTATTCCAAGTGAATCCTGTCTATGTAGATCTGAAATAAAAATAAATGTTAATAATCACTTCTCTTCAGGTCCATAAACATCTATTCATGTTCTTAAACACACAGAGGCTAAGATATTCATGCTTTCAAAACATACACATATATATACACATATATATATCAATCCACGAGTAGTTGTAAAAGTCTTAATGCAGCATATTTCCTGTTTAGCTAGTAGTGCAGATGTGTATTTGATGTTTAAGGATGATTAACACCTATGTGTATAAAAGCTGTTTCTCTATGATTTTGATCAGTTCCAAGATGGGTATTTCAGACATTTCGTCTCCATATATTTTGTGTGGTGTTACCTATCTGACAATCTATCCTCTTAATTTGCCTTTTATGACTCATCCTGTTCTCTTTCAAAATTACTTCCCCCAACATTCCTCTAAGTGACTGTTCTGAAATTTGGCAGGCCAAATGTTCCATTGTCTCTCCCTGTGTGTTCAGCATAATTTTACATAATGAATGTGGGAGATCTCTTAGGAACAAACCTTTGTCTACAGACCATGTTCATATCCACAGATCTATTAAATAAAGACAAATATACCTCTATATATTATTTAATAATATTTCAAATACCTTGACACTTCTCAGTCTTCTTCAATCTCATGGATGGAAGATAAACTTGGAAAAGAGTTCTTACTCCAAGTACAAGGGTGAATTTCCTGGGGACGATAATAGACTCCTTATCCATAAGAATATTTCCATCTAAAGGGGAGGAGAGTCCACGGCTTCATTTATTACTATTTGCAATTAAGAACCTGGCCACCAGGAGGAGGCAAAGGCTTAAATACCTCCCCCACTTCTCTCATCCCCCAGTCATTCTTTGTCTTTCGTCACAGGAGGATGGCAGAGGAGTGCCAGAGTTTCGGAGTAGTCTCTTATAGAGGGTAGTACTCCTCGCAGTGGGACTGGAGTTTTAAGTAGTCCTGTCAGCCTCTCAGTGAGAGCCTGGGTGAGTCTGGAGATGCAGGGAGAGTCTTTCTGAGAAACCATCGCGACTCATATTAACAGCTCCATAAGTAATCAGCGTTGACGAGTTTCGCTGCCTGCTTTCTTCACTCAAGTCCATGTCAGGAGCGAGGCTACTAACCTGTCACACTTGAAGGGCCTTGTTCCTGTTCCACGGCGTAGATTCTGGTAAGATCGTTTCATGTTTTTATTAATAATGATACCCTAGAAGACAGGGTCACAGTGTGGCGCCTTTTTATCTTTACAGAATCAAGGGTTAATATTCCTGGAAGGGGGACTATTGAACAGGGGGGGTTTATACATTATATTGTTTATTGTGTCATTGCTGCGCTATGTGCGAGATGAGGCTCGGCAATGTGTAGAACTTTCAGGTTACTTGCGGGAAAAACGTGCACGGCCATTTTTTGGCGCGTTTTTCCCAAGTGCAGGGGCATTCCATGCGACTGTGTGTGGCTATCCTTCCTGTTGATCTGTGGCGCAGGAGACGTAGCGTTTTCTGTAGTCTGAGTCCTAGGAGGTGGTGAGTGCCCTGGCCATTGGTGGTATAAAGGTGCCTTTTTTAATCAATAAAGTTAGTCTATCCAAGCGCGCAAGCGATAGGATAGACACGTTGGAAGGCTCTCCTTCCTTAATAAAGTCTCATTCCTGTGTTTATTGTGAGGAGGTTCTGGTAGATCAGCCTGCTCAACTATGTTCCACATGCCTTGATAAAGTTACAGCATCAAATGTAAATGGATATCTAGTACTACTGAGTCGTCCACCTCTGAGGGTTCTTCGTCCCGGGAGGTGCGTTCCCTACATTCATCTCCGATTGCACATGCAGCGCCCCGGGGTCCTACCGCTACTCCTTCGGGAGAGATTTGTTGGCCGTCAGACTTTGCGGACCAACTGGAATCGGCGGTTTCGAAAGTGATCAATGCCTTACCACATTCTGCTAAGCGCAAGTGTAGGGTTTATCATAGCGGCCCGGCCCAGTGTTTGTCCTTGCCGATGGGAGATCCAAAGGCTCTATACGAGGACGAGGCCCACTCCGACTCTTCGGAGGAGGCCCCTTCTGGGTCGGAGTCTGCGTCATCTAAACCTCCGGCGGCAGAGGAACCTGGTTATAGGTTTAGGATAGAGAATTTCTGCTACGGCAGGTGCTTGCTACTTTGGAGGTTCCGTAACCTAAGATACCTTAGGTACCTGCGATTCCTTAGCTTGACAAGGTATACGAGGACAGGGTAGTACCTCAGTCTTTCCCGGTTCCCATTAAGATGGCTAATATTATTAACAACGAATTGGAGTGATTAGGTTCTTCCTTTTCCCCTTCTTCTTAGTTTTAAGAAACTGTTCCCCGTTCCGGACTCTCAGCTTGAGCTGTGGGGGACCATCCCTAAGGTGGATCGGGCTATCTCTACGCTTGCAAAGAGGACGACTATTCCCCTCAAGGATAGTTTGTTTTTTAAAGAGACCATGGATAAAAATCTGAGAAACATGTTGCTAAATATGTTTCAGCACACTGGGTTTGTTTTTTAGCCAGCAGCGGCCATTGCGACAGTCGCTGGAGCTGCAACATATGGGTGTGAATCCCTGTGTGAAATGAACGAGGGGGAGGCATCCATCGCCGAAATACAGGAGAAGATTAATGCGCTGAAGATCGCCAATTCTTTCATCTGTGATGCCAATATGCAAATTATACGCCTGAATGCTAAGGTGTCAGGTTTTTCTGTTTTAGCGCGCAGGGCTCTGTGGCTAAAATCTTGGTCTGCGGACATGACCTCTAAGGCCAAGCTGTTGTCCTTGCCATTTCAAGGAAATATCCTTTTCGGTCCAGGATTGGATTCGATTATATCCACGGTTACGGGAGACAAGGGAGCTTTCCTACCACAGGATAAGAAGGCTAAGCCTAAAGGATCTACTTTTCATCCTTTTCATGCGGATAAGACCCAGCGCCAGCAACCCGCCGCAAAATAAGACCAGTCCAAGGGATCTTGGAAGCCGGCTCAATCTTGGAAAAGGTCTAAGCAGAACAAGAAGCCTGCCGAGACAAAATCGGCATAAAGGGGCAGCCCCCGACCGGTCTCCAGATCACGTAGGGGGCAGATTATCTCTATTCTCAGACGCATGGTAGCAGGACGTTCAGGACCCTTGGGTTCTTAAAGTGGTCTCCCAGGGTTACAGTATAGGGTTCAGATCCCACCCGCCTGAGGGCAGATTCCTCCTGTCAAACCTGTCTTCAAGACCAGAGAAGAGAGAGGCCTTTCTAGAGTGTGTAAGAGATCTCGCCTCTCTCGGGGTTATCGTACCAGTACCCTTAGCAGAAAGGGGTCTAGGGTACTATTCCAACCTTTTTGTGGTTCGAAAGAAGGATGGCATGTTCCACCTGATTTTGGATCTAAAGTGTTTAAACAAGTTTCTGAGTGTTCCATCGTTCAAAATGGAAACGATCAAATCTATTCTGCCCCTAGTTCAAGAGGGGCAGTTCATGACGACTATAGACTTGAAGGACGCTTGCCTTCATGTGCCAATCCACAGGGACCACTTCAGGTTCCTAAGATTTGCATTTCTGGGCCAACACTTCCAGTTTGTGGCCCTTCCTTTTGGTCTGGCGACGGCCCTGGGAGTCTTCACAGAGATTCTGGGGACGCTGCTTGCAGTGGCCAGATCCAGGGGCATTGCGGTGGCGCCTTACCTGGACAACATCCTAGTTCAGGCTCCATTGTTCAGCCTCGCAGAGGATCATTCGAGGGCTCTTCTTTTGCTCTTGTCTCACGGTTGGAAGATCAACTCAGGAAAGAGTTCCCTGGTTCCGAGCAACAGGGTGGAGTTCCTGGGCACGATAATAAACTCTATTTCCTTGAAGATAATTCTCACAGATCAGCGGTGCAGGAAGCTTGCGTCCACCTGTCTAACCCTTCAGTCCTCCTCAAGCCCATTGGTGGCTCGATGTATGGAGGTGATAGGTCTCATGGTGTCAAGCATAGATGTCATCCCATTCACCAGGTTCCACCTAAGACCTCTTCAATTGTTCATGTTGAGACAGTGGAATGGCGATCATTCAGATCTATCACAGCTGATATCCCTGGATGCTCAGACTCGGAACTCCCTCTCTTGGTGGATTCGTCCAGAGCAACTGTCCATGGGGACATCCTTCTTGAGACCGTCCTGGGAGATTGTGACCACAGACGCCAGTCTGTCAGGTTGGGGAGCTGTTTGGGGTGGTCCAGGGAGGAGTCTCTCCTTTCCGATCAACATCCTAGAACTACGAGCAGTCTACAATGCTCTGAAGGCTTGGCCTTCTCTGGGGTCGGTCAGTTTTATCAGATTCCAGACCGACAACATTACCTCGGTAGCTTACATCAACCATCAAGGGGGTACGAGGAGCTCCCTCGCGATGAGTGAGGTGTCTCAGATCCTGTAGTGGGCGGAGTCCCGCGACTGCTCGCATTCAGCGATTCACATTCCGGGTGTGGACAACTGGGAAGCGGACTTTCTCAGCAGACAAGCTGCTTCAATACGGGTCGAGGTCCAGGGATCTCCAGGCAGAGCTGATAGATGCCTTAGTGGTTCCTTGGGGATTCAGCCTAGCTTACATTTTTCCACCGTTACCACTTCTACCTGCTGTAGTGGCACACATCAAACGGGAGCGGGCCTTGGCCATTCTGATTGCTCCTTTGTGGCCGCGGAGGACGTGGTTTGCGGATCTGGTGGGGATGTCATCCTCTCCACCGTGGAGGTTACCCTGTCGCAGGGATCTGCTGTCACAGGGCCCCTTTCAACATCAAAATCTAGATTCTCTGAGGCTGACTGCGTGGAGATTGAACACCTAGTCTTAACCAAGAGTGGCTTTTCGGAAGGTGTGATTGATACTCTAATTCAGGCAAGGAAGCCAGTCACTCGTCGCATCTACCATAAGGTATGGAGGACTTATTTGTCCTGGTGTGAGAAGCATGGATATCCTTGGCATACGGGGAAGGTATCCAGGATTCTGTCCTTTCTCCAAGATTGTTTGGAGAAGGGTCTTGCCGCTAGTTCCTTAAAGGGATATATTTCTGCATTATCAGTTGTTGCATAGGAGACTTGCTGAGCTCCCTGACATTCAATCTTTTGTTCAGGCTCTGTCTAGAATCAGGCCTGTCTTTAGACAGTCTGCTTCGCCTTGGAGCTTAAACTTAGTACTTAAGGTTTTGCAGAGGGTTCAGTTTGAACCTATGCATTCCATAGACATTAAGATTCTGTCCTGGAAGGTTCTCTTCCTGTTGGCTATTGCATCGGCACGTAGAGTATCTGAACTAGTTGCCTTGCAATGTGACCCTCCTTATCTGGGTTTCATGCGGATAAGGCTGTACTTCACACTGTGTTGGGGTTTCTCCCCAAGCTGGTGTCTAACCGTAACATCAATCAGAAAATAGTTGTTCCGTCTTTGTGTCCTAACCCTTCTTCTTCTTCAAAGGAGAGGTTACTTCATAACTTGGATGTGGTTCGTGCCATGAAGTTTTATCTTCAGGCTACAAAGGATTTCAGACAGTCGACATCTCTTTTCGTGGTGTATTCTAGGAAGCGCAAGGGGCAAAGGGCTTCTGCTTCTTCTTTGTCTTTTTGGTTGAGGAGCTTGATCCGCTTGGCTTACGAGACAGCGGGACATAAGCCTCCTCAGAGGATCACTGCTCATTCAACTAGAGCTGTGGCTTCGTCTTGGGCCTTCAAGAATTAGGCCTCCTATGGAGCAAATTTGTAAGGTGGCTACCTGGTCCTCCTAACACACTTTTACAAAGTTTTACAAATATTACGTTTTTGCTTCTGCGTAAGCTGTTTTTGGGAGAGAGGTTTTGCAGGCTGTGGTGCCCTCAGATTAAGGTCTGCCTTTTACCCTTTCGGTTTCATTATGTGTCCTCTAGAGCTTGGGTATATGTTCCCAATAGTAATGAATGAAGCCGTGGACTCTTCTCCCTTTTAGATGCAAAATAAAGTATGCTTACCTGATAATCCATTCATCGAGGGTAGGAGAGTCCACGGCTCCCGCCCGTATCTCCGTTGGGCTGCCCTAAATTTATTAGTCTTCTGGCACCTTTTTTGCCCTGATATTTCTCCTACTGTTCCTGGTTCCCTCGGCAGAATGACTGGAGGATGAGGGAAGTGGGGGAGGTATTTAAGCCTTTGGTTAAGGTGTCGTTGCCTACTCCTGGTGGTCAGGTTCTTAATTCCCAATAGTATTGAATGAAGCCGTGGACTCTCCTCCCCTCGATGGAAATAAAATTATCAGGTAAGCATAATTAGTTTTCTCTTAGATCAGAGACGTTGCAAGCTAACTACTGATTGTCTTGCCCTCCAGGCCTCCTTGAGACCCTCAGTGGCCCAGTGTATTGAGGTGATCGGACTCATGGTGTCCTGTATGGACATCATTCCCTTTGCCAGATTCCATCTCAGACCATTACAAATATGCATGCTAAGACAATGAAACGGTGACCATTCAGATCTGTCTCAACAGATTGTGCTGGACAACCTGTTGAGAGACTCGCTCTCTTGGTGGCTCTGTCCAGATCATCTGTCCCAAGGCACGTGCTTCTTGAGACCGTCCTGGGAGATTGTGACTACTGTTGCAAGCCTTTCCGGCTAGGGAGCCATTTTGGGTGCCAAGAAGGCACAGGGGCTGTGGACTCAGGAATCCTCCTCCCTTCCGATCAAAATATTGGAACTCCAAGCAATCTTCAATGCCTTGAAGGCTTGGCCCCTTCTGGGTTCGTCCCAGTTTATCAGATTCCAATCAGACAATATAACCTCAGTTGCCTACATCAATCATCAGGGGGGGATCGAGAAGTCCCTTGGCGATGAGAGAAGTATCTCGGATACTAGAGTGGGCGAAGACTCGGATGTACGCTGTCAGCGATCCACATTCCGGGTGTGGACAACTGGGAAGCAGACTTCTTCAGCAGGCAATCCCTTCACCCAGGGGAATTGTCTCTCCACCCCAAGGTGTTTGCAGAGATATGCAGTGAGTGGGGGACGCCGGAGATAGATCTTACGGCATCCCGCCTCAATACCAAGTTACCCAGATACGGGTCGAGGGATCCTCAGGCAGAACTGATAAATGCCCTATAAGTACCATGGAGGTTCAGACTCGTATATCTTTTTCCTCCATTACCACTTCTCCCTCCTGTGGTGGCTCACATCAAGCAGGAGCGAGCATCAGTGATTCTGATTGCTCCATCGTGGCCGTGAAGGACGTGGTTTGCGGATCTGGTGGGGATGTCCTCATCTCCTCAGTGGAAGTTACTCGGAGAGATCTACTGATACAGGGTCCCTTCATTCATCAAAATCTAGATTCTCTGAGGCTGACTGCGTATAGATTGAGCACTTAGTCTTAGCCAAGAGAGAGTTTTATGAGAGTGTTATCGACACTCTGATTCAAGCTCGTAAGCCAGTTACACGTCGTATCTACCATAAAGTGCGGAGTACTTGTACCGGTGTGAAGAGCGTGGCTTTTCCTGGCATAAGGTTAAGGTTGCCAGAATTTTATCTTTTCTCCCGGATGGATTGGAGAAGGGTCTATCTGCTAGTTCCCTGAAGGGATAGATATCGGCCCTGTCGGTGCTACTGCACAAGAGATTGAATGAGCTTCCGGATGTGCAGTCCTTTGTTAAGGCTCTGACTAGGATCAGACCTGTGTTTAGATCTGGGGCTCCGCATTGTAGCTTCAATCATGTTCTTAGTGTTTTGCAGCAGGCTCCGTTTGAGCCTATGCATACTGTTGATATTAAATTGTTATCCTGAAAGGTTCTTTTTTAAGACACGATGAGTCCACGTATTATCTTGATTACTAATGGGATATTCACCTCCTGGTCAGCAGGAGGAGGCAAAGAGCACCACAGAGCTGTTAAATAGCTCTTCCCTCCCACCCCAGTCATTCTCTTTGCCTACGTTAGTGATAGGAAGAGGTAAAGTGAGGTGTTAGATTAGATTCTTCTATCAAGAGTTTATCATTTTAAAAGTAGTGCCAGAGTGTGCTGCTTTGTTCTAGGGTGTGGCCGTAGTCCATATCAGTCTCTTCAGTATAGGTTTTGGTGCCTTTAGAGCAATGGGAACTTGTGGGACATAATTCTCACTGCACCTCCCATAATTTACTTGCTGCCCTTATCCTTTAGTCTGAGAGATGCATTGACTCAACATTTTTGTTATGCTCAGGTCGATGTGAGGGAGAGGACCTCTCAAGCCTGAGAGCTGCCTTACTGCCAGGCAGAAGTCCAGGTAAGTTCTACCTTTAATTTTTGGGGAAAAGGACTCAGAATTTTTAAATAAAAAATAGCACACATTTCATCATAAAGGGCTTTTTTTGAGAGAATAAGTTCTTTATGTGGGGACATAATACCTTTATTTAATATGGGAAAGGTCTCTGAGCAGTGTATTGGATCAGGGCACTGGGGCTGGATGAAGTTAAATATTTAACTGAATTGCAATCGTATTTTAACTGTATTAAAGATGGCTCCGGTGGTTTCACAGTAATTGATGTTTAGTAGGTTAGGTCACGCCCATGATGGGCGGTCCTTACGGTTTTGGCGCCATTCCGTAGCGCAAGTCAGGGATAGTGCGCTCAGTGGATTGACCGGTCTGTGCTAGAGTTGCATGAGGAGAATTCATGCGTTTCTAGTGCAGACAATGTTTTTTTCTGGTAATCAGTTGCCTCATTTGTTACAGTCATAACGGCAGAGTGAAGAAAAGACTCAATAAGACTGTTGTGGACCTTGACGATCTTTGGTCAGATAGGAACACTTAAGCAGAGTGCTGAAGTGCAGAGGATATTTGATTTTAACAAAATTGTCATTTTCAGCAGAAATAAAATAACCGTTTAAAATTTAAAGAGAGTAAAGTTTTTTGTTTTAAACAAATAAATTTCATCATTTTTATTTGTTTTAATTCTTTATCTGTAAAAGGAGAACATTAACAAGAATGTCATTTTAGCAAGAATTAAAATAACCGTTTAAAATTTAAAGAGACAGTAACGTTTTTTTAGAAGTATTTTGCATAAATAAATTTGATAATTTTAATTTATTTAATAAATTGCATATAAACATGGACAATGAGACTTGCAAGATGTCACCTGTGTTTTATATTTTGACGCTAATGTGGAACCACCAATCCCTTTCTGTCCTTCATGTATTCAAAGGACTTTTGTTAGGTATAAGATATTTTCTGAGCCAGTCTCCTCTAAGGCAGATGTTGTCCAAGAATACAATGTTGAAGGTCAATTTATGCCGCAGCTTTCTCCACAAACGTCCCAAAATTTTCCGCCCTCACAAGCAGTGCCCTGCGCTTCCACTATAGTCCCTTCGGGGATTTAATTACAAGACATAGCTTATCTTATGTCTTCAACTATTTCTGTTGCCCTGTCTGCTTTTCCAATGTTGTAGGGCAAATGTAAGTTTATTTCCTCTGACGGACTTGGAGGTTGTAACCTTTAGGTTTAAGCTAGAACACCTCCGCCTGTTGCTTAGGGAGGTTTTTAGTTATCTTAGACGACTGTGATTCCACAGTAGTGGTGGCCCCTTTATAGTCTAGTAAACTGGACAAATATTTAGAAACTCCTTCTTACTCAGACGTATTTGTTGTTCCAAAGCGAGCTTCGGAGATCGTTACTAAAGAATGGGAGAGACTAGGTATTCCCTTTTCTCTCTCACCTATCTTTAAGAAGATGTTTCCCATAGCTGATGCCTTCAAGGAGGCTTGGCAGACTGTTTCTAAAGTGGAAGGGACTGTTTACACCTTAGCCAAGAGAACTATTATTTCCATAGAGGACAGTAAAGATCCTATGGATAAGAAGTTAGAGGGTCTACTTAAAAAAAATTTGTTCACCAGGGTCTGCTATTGCAGCCTGCTGCGTGCATTGCTACCGTCACGGGTGCGGCAGCATACTGGTTTGATGCTCTATCTGAGTCTCTCAGGACCGAAACTCCCTTGGAGGAGATCCAAGACAGGATAAAAGCTCTAAAGCTAGCTAATTCCTTAATTACAGACGATTCTCTTCAAATCATCAAACTGGCAGCTAAAAGTTCAGGTTTCGCTATCCTAGCCTGAAGAGCCCTATGATTAAATCCTTGGTCTGCGGACGTGTCATCTAAGTCTAAGCTTCTAGCGATTCCTTACAAGGGGAAGACCTTGTTTGTCCCTGGCATGGCGGAAATTATTTCTGATATATCGGGAGACAAGGGTCATCTACTCCCTCAGGATAAGAGAAACAAGCAAAAGAGACTACAGAATAATGTTGTTCCTTTTGAAAATTTTCAAGGGGAATTCTTCCTCTTCCTCCTTTACGCAGGAACAATTCAAGCCTGCATGGAGACCCAACCAGTCTTGGAACAAGGCCAAACGGTCCCAGAAGCCTGCTGCTTTTTCCAAGACTGCATGAAGGGCATGCCCCCGATCCGGGTCCAAGATTATCTTCAGACCAGATAAAGAAAGAGGCGTTCTTACATTGTGTATAAGACCTCTCTATCATGGGAGTACAGGAACAAGGTCAGGGTTTTTATTCCGACCTGTTTGTGGTCCCTAAAAAGGAGGGAACCTTCAGACCAATTTTAGATCTCAAGGGTCTAAACAAATTTCTCAGAGTTCCGTCCTTCAAGATGGAAACTATACGTTCCATTCTCCCATTGATCCAAGAGGGTCAATTTATGACAACAGTGGGTTTACAGGACGCGTATCTACATGTTCCCATTTACAGGGATCATCACAAGTTCCTAGGGTTTGCCTTCCAGGACAAGCACTTCCAGTTTGTGGCTCTGCCTTTCGGTCTGGCCACGGCTCCAAGAATTTTACCTTCCTAAGAACTCACGGGTGGAAGATAAAGTTGGGGAAAAGTTCCTTGACTCCAAGTACAAGGATAATTTTCTTGGGAACCATAATAGATTCTCTATCCATGTAGATCTTTCTGACAGAAGTCAGGAAATCAGATTATTGATACTTTTCTAGCCCTTCAGTCCTTCATTCCACTGACTTCAGCCGTCAGTGGCTCAGTGCATGGAGGTTATCGGGTTGATAGTGGCGGCAATGGATATCATCCCGTTTGCTCGGTTCCATCTCAGACCTCTGCAGCTAAGCATGCTCTGGCAATGGAACGGGGATTATGCAGACTTGTCTCCTCAGATAACTCTGGAGCAGGAGACAAGAGATTCTCTTCAATGATGGTTGTCTCTGGATCATTTTTCCCAGGGAACCTGCTTTCGCAGACTGTCTTGGGTGATTGTGACAACAGATGCCAGCCTTTTAGGGTGGGAAGCTGTCTGGGGCTCTCTAAAGGCTCAGGGACTTGGACTCAGTCAGAGTCTGTTATTCCTATAAACATCCTGGAACTGAGAGCGATCTTCAATGCTCTTCTGGCCTAGCCTCAGTTAGCCTCGGCCAAGTTTATCAGGTTCCAGTCAGACAACATAACTTCAGTAGCTTACATCAATCATCAGGGAGGAACGAGGAGTTCCTTAGCAATGACTGAAGTAACCAGGATAATTCAGTGGGCAGAGGCGCATTCTTGCTTACCTGTCAGCGATCCACATCCCAGGGGTGGACAACTGGGAGGCGGACTTTCTGAGCAGACAGACCTTTCATCTGGGAGACTGGGAACTCCATCCAGAGGTGTTCTCCAGCCTGAATGGATGGAAATAGTGGTTCGGAGTCCTCTGCAAGTTTTTTGACAGAAGATTCAGATGCCCCGGTCAACCGATGACGTCAGAGCGACAACGGACACGCCGTATGCGGGGGACGCAACAAGGTCACTATCGGTACTAGCTCCGACCACACCAACAGAGACAGGCAAACGGCCACAAAGGTATGAGTGGGAATACTGTATGGGAAATGTTTGTAAGGCCAAAAAAAGAGGACGGTATATGTGATGCCATAAAAAAGGACGGTATATATGACTTTGATTTGGCTGTAAATAATAACAAACGAACAGTGTTGACCAAATCTCATACCCACACTGTAATGGCTGCTATGAATGATTGCCAAGGTAAAACCTGTGTAACAACTACAAAAAAACCTGCACTCCAACTGATATTTACTGCTGACTGTAATGGATATACACAAACCACCGATGTGGAAATGGATATTCCTTTACACTTATCTGTTGGACTGAATGATACTCAAAGTTTACAATGTATATCGATGGTTATCAGTCCAGTTGTTAATTTGAATCCCACTAACATGGCCTCTATTAAGTTTACCACTCTCTCTGTCCCTGATGAAATAGTAAAATCTGCAGTTGTGAATGAGAGCACAAAACGATCGTATGAATGTGTAGACACTGCACTTAATCACAATCTAATAAGAATGGCTGTGGGAGAGTGTGGTTTGGTTTTAAATGATAATGCACAGTACACAAGTAATGATTTTAATCACATTCCTATGATACTGAATGAGAATTTAGTTCATAATTCGTCTTCTTACACTTAAAACAAATGAGGAGGCGATTACCTTAAATAAAGGTTTATCTTATTGTTTAGACAACTTTTGCAATGAATTTACGGTCCAACAAGACCTTCAAAAGTTTTTTAGGAAACTTAAATTAAAAATATATTTTGCTATACAAAAGGGTCACATACAAGCACCTAACACTGAGATTGTAAATACAATAAAATTTAGTGATGCTAAGGAATATGGCATATCTAAAAAGAGCACTTTCACACCTGCAGTCACACATAGTACAGCCACCTACATGAACTTAGAAGAAAGAGAAGTGGACAATCTCTTTAAGAGAGAGAAAAAAAAAGAAAATTGGTACAAAGAATTAAAAATATTATTGATTTGGCTGTAAAAAGGGAAATAACGGATACATTTAAAGATGCCTTATATGTTGCCAATCCCATAAAACCTGTAATATATGTACTACCAAAGCGAAAGAAAAAAAACCCTGGCAGGCCCATTGTGGCAGGGATGGGTTCCATTTTTTCATCTATATCTATCTTTTTGGATAAGGTATTACAGCCATTTGTTAAAAAAAATACTTCATATGTCAGAGATACAAATGATTTTTTATCTAAACTGAAAGATCTAGGATATATTGGGGAGAAGTGTATTCTATTTACTTTAGATGTCTCCAGTTTGTACACTTCTATAAAACACACGAGTGGCATTACAGCTGTTGAGAATGTATTGAGGTCTGCCAGTGATTATACTGAAATGGAGATTGGTTTTGTGATTGAGTTGCTTTCTTTCATACTGTACCATAATTATTTCTTATTTGGAGATACTTATTATTTACAAAGACAAGGGACGGCAATGGGCTCCAACGTCGCCCCCACATACGCCAATATCTTCATGAATAGCGTTGAGGAATACTTTGTATATCCTCACATTTCTCCAACATAGGTGTGTCCGGTCCACGGCGTCATCCTTACTTGTGGGATATTCTCTTCCCCAACAGGAAATGGCAAAGAGCCCAGCAAAGCTGGTCACATGATCCCTCCTAGGCTCCGCCTACCCCAGTCATTCTCTTTGCCGTTGTACAGGCAACATCTCCACGGAGATGGCTTAGAGTTTTTTAGTGTTTAACTGTAGTTTTTCATTATTCAATCAAGAGTTTGTTATTTTCAAATAGTGCTGGTATGTACTATTTACTCAGAAACAGAAAAGAGATGAAGAGTTCTGTTTGTATGAGGAAAATGATTTTAGCAACCGTAACTAAAATCCATGGCTGTTCCACACAGGACTGTTGAGAGCAATTAACTTCAGTTGGGGGAACAGTGTGCAGTCTCTTGCTGCTTGAGGTATGACACATTCTAACAAGACGATGTAATGCTGGAAGCTGTCATTTTCCCTATGGGATCCGGTAAGCCATGTTTATTACGATCGTAAATAAGGGCTTCACAAGGGCTTATTTAGACTGTAGACTTTTTTGGGCTAAATCGATTCATTATTAACACATATTTAGCCTTGAGGAATCATTTTATTTGGGTAATTTGATATAATAATATCGGCAGGCACTGTATTTGACACCTTATTTCTTAGGGGCTTTCCCAAAGCATAAGCAGAGTCTCATTTTCGCGCCGGTGTGGCGCACTTGTTTTTTGAGAGGCATGGCATGCAGTCGCATGTGAGAGGAGCTCTGATACTTAGAAAAGACTTCTGAAGGCGTCATTTGGTATCGTATTCCCCTTTGGGTTTGGTTGGGTCTCAGCAAAGCAGATACCAGGGACTGTAAAGGGGTTAAAGCTTAAAACGGCTCCGGTTCCGTTATTTTAAGGGTTAAAGCTTCCAAATTTGGTGTGCAATATTTTTAAGGCTTTATGACACTGTGGTGAAAATTTGGTGAATTTTGAACAATTCCTTCATGTTTTTTCGCAATTGCAGTAATAAAGTGTGTTCAGTTTAAAATTTAAAGTGACAGTAACGGTTTTATTTTAAAACGTTTTTAGTACTTTCTTATCAAGTTTATGCCTTGTTTAACATGTCTGAACTACCAGATAGACTGTGTTCTGAATGTGGGGAAGCCAGAATTCCTATTCATTTAAATAAATGTGATTTATGTGATAATGACAATGATGCCCAAGATGATTCCTCAAGTGAGGGGAGTAAGCATGGTACTGCATCATTCCCTCCTTCGTCTACACGAGTCTTGCCCACCCAGGAGGCCCCTAGTACATCTAGCGCGCCAATACTCCTTACTATGCAACAATTAACGGCTGTAATGGATAATTCTGTCAAAAACATTTTAGCCAAAATGAACCCTTGTCAGCGTAAGCGTGGCTGCTCTGTTTTAGTTACTGAAGAGCATGACGACGCTGATATTAATATCTCTGAAGGGCCCCTAACTCAATCTGAGGGAGCCAGGGAGGTTTTGTCTGAGGGAGAAATTACTGATTTAGGGAACATTTCTCAGCAGGCTGAATCTGATGTGATTACATTTAAATTTAAGTTGGAACATCTCCGCATTTTGCTTAAGGAGGTATTATCCACTCTGGATGATTGTGAAAATTTGGTCATCCCAGAGAAACTATGTAAAATGGACAAGTTCCTAGAGGTGCCGGGGCTCCCAGAAGCTTTTCCTATACCCAAGCGGGTGGCGGACATTGTTAATAAAGAATGGGAAAGGCCCGGTATTCCTTTCGTCCCTCCCCCCATATTTAAAAAATTGTTTCCTATGGTCGACCCCAGAAAGGACTTATGGCAGTCAGTCCCCAAGGTCGAGGGAGCGGTTTCTACTTTAAACAAACGCACCACTATACCCATAGAGGATAGTTGTGCTTTCAAAGATCCTATGGATAAAAAATTAGAAGGTTTGCTCAAAAAGATGTTTGTTCAGCAGGGTTACCTTCTACAACCCATTTCATGCATTGTCCCTGTCACTACAGCTGCATATTTCTGGTTTGATGAACTGATAAAGGTGCTCGATAGTGATTCTCCTCCTTATGAGGAGATTATGGACAGAATCAATGCTCTCAAATTGGCTAATGCTTTCACTCTAGACGCCACTTTGCAATTGGCTAGGTTAGCGGCTAAGAATTCTGGGTTTGCTATTGTGGCGCGCAGAGCGCTTTGGTTGAAATCTTGGTCGGCTGATGCGTCTTCCAAGAACAAGCTACTAAACATTCCTTTCAAGGGGAAAACGCTGTTTGGTCCCGACTTGAAAGAGATTATCTCTGATATCACTGGGGGTAAGGGCCACGCCCTTCCTCAGGATCGGCCTTTCAAGGCAAAAAATAGACCTAATTTTCGTCCCTTTCGTAAAAACGGACCAGCCCAAGGTGCTACGTCCTCTAAGCAAGAGGGTAATACTTCTCAGGCCAAGCCAGCTTGGAGACCAATGCAAGGCTGGAACAAGGGAAAGCAGGCCAAGAAACCTGCCACTGCTACCAAGTCAGCATGAAATATTGGCCCCCGATCCGGGACCGGATCTGGTGGGGGGCAGACTCTCTCTCTTCGCTCAGGCTTGGGCAAGAGATGTTCTGGATCCTTGGGCGCTAGAAATAGTCTCCCAGGGTTATCTTCTGGAATTCAAGGGACTTCCCCCAAGGGGGAGGTTCCACAGGTCTCAGTTGTCTTCAGACCACATAAAAAGACAGGCGTTCTTACATTGTGTAGAAGACCTGTTAAAAATGGGAGTGATTCATCCTGTTCCATTAAGAGAACAAGGGATGGGGTTCTACTCCAATCTGTTCATAGTTCCCAAAAAAGAGGGAACGTTCAGACCAATCTTAGATCTCAAGATCTTAAACAAATTTCTCAAGGTCCCATCGTTCAAGATGGAAACCATTCGAACTATCCTTCCTTCCATCCAGGAAGGTCAATTTATGACCACGGTGGATTTAAAGGATGCGTATCTACATATTCCTATCCACAAGGAACATCATCGGTTCCTAAGGTTTGCATTCCTGGACAAACATTACCAGTTTGTGGCGCTTCCTTTCGGATTAGCCACTGCTCCAAGGATTTTCACAAAGGTACTAGGGTCCCTTCTAGCGGTGCTAAGACCAAGGGGCATTGCAGTAGTACCCTACCTGGACGACATTCTGATTCAAGCGTCGTCCCTTCCTCGAGCAAAGGCTCACACGGACATCGTCCTGGCCTTTCTCAGATCTCACGGCTGGAAAGTGAACGTGGAAAAGAGTTCTCTATCCCCGTCAACAAGGGTTCCCTTCTTGGGAACAATTATAGACTCCTCAGAAATGAGGATTTTTCTAACAGAGGCCAGAAAAACAAAACTTCTGGACTCTTGTCGGATACTTCATTCTGTTCCTCTTCCTTCCGTAGCTCAGTGCATGGAAGTGATCGGGTTGATGGTAGCGGCAATGGACATAGTTCCTTTTGCGCGCATTCATCTAAGACCATTACAACTGTGCATGCTCAGTCAGTGGAATGGGGACTATACAGACTTGTCTCCAAAGATACAAGTAAATCAGAGGACCAGAGACTCACTCCGTTGGTGGCTGTCCCTGGACAACCTGTCTCAAGGGATGACATTCCGCAGACCAGAGTGGGTCATTGTCACGACCGACGCCAGTCTGATGGGCTGGGGCGCGGTCTGGGGATCCCTGAAAGCTCAGGGTCTTTGGTCTCGGGAAGAATCTCTTCTACCGATAAATATTCTGGAACTGAGAGCGATATTCAATGCTCTCAAGGCTTGGCCTCAGCTAGCGAGGACCAAGTTCATACGGTTTCAATCAGACAACATGACGACTGTTGCGTACATCAACCATCAGGGGGGAACAAGGAGTTCCCTAGCGATGGAAGAAGTGACCAAGATTGTTCTATGGGCGGAGTCTCACTCCTGCCACCTGTCTGCTATCCACATCCCGGGAGTGGAAAATTGGGAAGCGGATTTTCTGAGTCGTCAGACATTGCATCCGGGGGAGTGGGAACTCCATCCGGAAGTCTTTGCCCAAGTCACTCAGCTGTGGGGCATTCCAGACATGGATCTAATGGCCTCTCGTCAGAACTTCAAAGTTCCCTGTTACGGGTCCAGATCCAGGGATCCCAAGGCGGCTCTAGTGGATGCACTAGTAGCACCTTGGACCTTCAAACTAGCTTATGTGTTCCCGCCGTTTCCTCTCATCCCCAGGCTGGTAGCCAGGATCAATCAGGAGAGGGCGTCGGTGATATTGATAGCTCCTGCGTGGCCACGCAGGACTTGGTATGCAGATCTGGTGAATATGTCATCGGCTCCACCTTGGAAGCTACCTTTGAGACGAGACCTTCTTGTTCAGGGTCCGTTCGAACATCCGAATTTGGTTTCACTCCAGCTGACTGCCTGGAGATTGAACGCTTGATTTTATCGAAGCGAGGTTTCTCAGATTCTGTTATCGATACTCTTGTTCAGGCCAGAAAGCCTGTAACTAGAAAGATTTACCACAAAATTTGGAAAAAATATATCTGTTGGTGTGAATCTAAAGGATTCCCTTGGGACAAGGTTAAGATTCCTAGGATTCTATCCTTCCTTCAAGAAGGATTGGAAAAAGGATTATCGGCAAGTTCCCTGAAGGGACAGATTTCTGCCTTGTCGGTGTTACTTCACAAAAGGCTGGCAGCTGTGCCAGACGTTCAAGCCTTTGTTCAGGCTCTGGTTAGGATTAAGCCTGTTTACAAACCCTTGACTCCTCCTTGGAGTCTCAATTTAGTTCTTTCAGTTCTTCAGGGGGTTCCGTTTGAACCCTTACATTCCGTTGATATTAAGTTATTATCTTGGAAAGTTTTGTTTTTAGTTGCAATTTCTTCTGCTAGAAGAGTTTCAGAATTATCTGCTCTGCAGTGTTCCCCTCCTTATCTGGTGTTCCATGCAGATAAGGTGGTTTTACGTACTAAACCTGGTTTTCTTCCAAAAGTTGTTTCTAACAAAAACATTAACCAGGAGATTATCGTACCTTCTCTGTGTCCGAAACCAGTTTCAAAGAAGGAACGTTTGTTGCACAATTTGGATGTCGTTCGCGCTCTAAAATTCTATTTAGATGCTACGAAGGATTTTAGACAACCATCTTCCTTGTTTGTTGTTTACTCAGGTAAAAGGAGAGGTCAAAAAGCTACTTCTACCTCTCTCTCTTTTTGGATTAAAAGCATCATCAGATTGGCTTACGAGACTGCCGGACGGCAGCCTCCCGAAAGAATCACAGCTCATTCCACTAGGGCTGTGGCTTCCACATGGGCCTTCAAGAACGAGGCTTCTGTTGATCAGATATGTAGGGCAGCGACTTGGTCTTCACTGCACACTTTTACCAAATTTTACAAGTTTGATACTTTTGCTTCTTCTGAGGCTATTTTTGGGAGAAAGGTTTTGCAAGCCGTGGTGCCTTCCATTTAGGTGACCTGATTTGCTCCCTCCCTTCATCCGTGTCCTAAAGCTTTGGTATTGGTTCCCACAAGTAAGGATGACGCCGTGGACCGGACACACCTATGTTGGAGAAAACAGAATTTATGTTTACCTGATAAATTTCTTTCTCCAACGGTGTGTCCGGTCCACGGCCCGCCCTGGTTTTTTTTTTTAATCAGGTCTGATAATTTATTTTCTTTAAACTACAGTCACCACGGTACCATATGGTTTCTCCTATGCAAATATTCCTCCTTAACGTCGGTCGAATGACTGGGGTAGGCGGAGCCTAGGAGGGATCATGTGACCAGCTTTGCTGGGCTCTTTGCCATTTCCTGTTGGGGAAGAGAATATCCCACAAGTAAGGATGACGCCGTGGACCGGACACACCGTTGGAGAAAGAAATTTATCAGGTAAACATAAATTCTGTTTTTGTTCCAACGTTATGGCGCCTCCTGGTGGAGATATATTGATGATGTATTTGGCGTGTGGGGGGGGGGTGACGTTGGTAGCCTTTTGTCTTTTGTACAAGATTTGAACAATTCAGTCACAGGACTCAAATTTACTCTAAATATGAATGAAATAGGTATTGAATATTTAGATACTTATGTATACAACAAAGGAGGTTTTTTGAGTACAGACCTCTATACCAAGAGTACCGATAGGAATAATCTGCTATAATATAGTAGCTATCATCCTGAGAATATATTTAGAGCTATTCCAAGAAGCCAATTTACTAGAGTAAAATGTATTGTATCTGATAAGGATAAGTGTAAATATAGGTTAGAACAAATGGCTAATAAATTCATTAATGGAAACTATCCCCCTACATTAATTGCAGAACAACTTGATGCAATTACTAAAGATGCAAATATAGAAAAGAAAAATAAACAAGAAATTAATTGTATGATCTTTGTTACACAATTTAACAGACTAAGTAATACAATCTCAGGCATTTTAAAAAAAAAACATTGGCACATTTTGAGGGATTGCAATCCCGAGGTGGTTGAATTTAAAGAGAATCCAATGGTGGCTTATAAGAGAAATCGAAGTATCATGGACATGTTGGTGCATTCAGACATTGGTAGCTTTAAACAAGATAGTCAGAGAACTATAGGTCCTAAAGGATATGGTTGCTACCCATTCCTGAATTGCAGAAATTGTAGTTCCATGATAAAAGGAGAGAACTTTTATCATCCCACCAATGGGAAGAAATTTAAAATCAATAAATATTTAACCTGCAGGTCAACTCACTGTGTTTATCTTATCAAATGCCCATGTGGTCAAATTTATATAGGCGAGACCTGTAGAGAGGTAAGGGAGAGGATAACTGAGCACAAATCTAATATAAGATGTAAAAATAAAGAAGCTCCTGTTTCCTCTCACTTCCTCTCTATGGGTCATAACATCAGCCAACTTAGGTTTCAAATTATAGAGCAGGTAGGTAGGCCCAGGAGAGGTGGAGATAGGGAGCGATTGTTGAAAACTAGAGAGATGTTTTGGATATATAAGTTAGAGACAATGAGGCCCAAAGGGATGAATAAAGATTTTGACTGGAGTCTTTTTTTCTAAGTCTATATTTTTGCTAAGCCTTTTTTTCCAAAAAAAAATTTTCAAAATGCATTTAGTTGCAAAGATAATTTATAAGAAACAATAGAGTTGACATATCTTTCTTTGTTTATATTGTGCAAAATTCCTCTTAATATATGTACATGGGTTTTATGTATTTTACATTTATTCACTTCTTGTGATAACATTGTGATGTATTAACCTTTTACATCCATAAGATGGCACTGTTGTGCAATTAGAGTAACACCGGAAGATGAATAACAGGTGAGGGTATATAAAGGCATTTTACCTGTGTATGTTTAATTATACATGACTAAGAGCCATAATAGGCTTGAAACGTTGTATGTTTGTTTCTGAGGACCCCATGTGGAAATTAAGGTTCTTTTAAAGAATTTTGGAGGCTGGAATATTTCTTGTTTTTGGACTAAAGACTTGCGTCAGTCTTTTTCTTTGTTTGTAATATTCTATAGAAAACGTAAGGGTCAGAAAGCTACGGCTACTTTTCTTAATTTTTGGCTGAAGAGTATCATACGTTTGTTTTGCATATGAGACTACTGAACAGCAGCCTCCCGAGAGGGTTACGACTCATTCCACAAGGGCGGTTGCTTCTTCATGGACATTCAAAAATGTAGCTTTTGTGGAACAGATTTGCAAGATTGCAACTTGGTCCTCTCTTCACACTTTTGCCTCGGCTGAGGCTGTTTTTGGGAGAAGGGTTTCTTTGTGCAGTGGTGCCTTACGTTTAGGTTCCCTGTCTTGTCCCTCCCATATCATCTGTGTACTCTAGATTGGGTATTGAATCCCATTAGTAATTAAGATGATCCGTGGACTCATCGTGACTTAAAAAAGAAAAGAAAATTTATGCTTACCTGATAAATTTATTTCTTTTTTGACACAAGTCCACGGCCCGTCCTGTTTCTTGTAAGACAGGTTGTGGGTTATTGTAAACTTCAGACACCTCTGCACCTTGGCTTTTCCTTTCTCTTCCTAACTTCGGTCGAATGACCAGGAGGAGAATATCCCATTAATAATTAAGATGATCCGTGGACTCATCGTGTCGAAAAAGAAATAAATTTATCAGGTAAGCATAAATTTTCTTTTTTTGTTGGCTATTGCCTCTGCGTGCAGAGTTTCTGAGATTTCTGCTTTGCAATGTGATCCCCCTTATCTTGTTTTCTATGTTGATGGCGGTTTTACGTACTAAATTAGGGTTCCTCCCTAAGATGGTGTCTGATCGTAACATTAATCAAGAAATTGTTCCTTCTTTGTGTCCTAATCCTCCTTCAGCGAAAGAACGCTTGCTTTACAATCTAGATGTGTTTCGTGCCTTGAAGTTCTATCTTCAGGCTACTAAGGAATTCAGACAATCTTCCTCTTTTTTTTGTCATCTATACGGGAATCGTAAGGGGCAGAATGTTACTACGACTTCCCTATCTTTCTGGTTGAGGAGTGTCATCAGCTTAGCTTATGAGAGAGCGGGACGACAGCCTCCTGAGAGGATAATGGCTCATTCCACTAGAGCAGTGGCTTCCTCCTGGGCTTTTAAGAATGAAGCCTCTATGGATCAGATTTGTAAGGCGGCTACCTGGTCCTCCTTACACACTTTTTCTAAATTTTACAAGTTTGATGTGTTTGCTTTGGCTGAAGCAGCTTTTGGGAGAAAAGTTTTGCATGCTGTGGTGCCCTCAGAATAGGATCTGTCTCTTTTTTTTGTTCCCTCTTTTTATTCCTTCAGTGTCCTCTGGAGCTTGGGTATAGTTTTCCCAACAGTAAGGAATAAAATCGTGGACTCTCCCTGACTTATGGAAGGAAAACATAATTTATGCTTACCAGATAAATTCCTTTCCTTCCTGTCAAGGAGAGACTACGACCCTGTCCGTAATTTATATTTTTGTTGGATGGTTCCTTTTTTTAAAAAATATTATTTCTTCTGGCACCTTTATACCCTGATGTTTCTCCTACTTTTCCTTGTTCCCTCAGCAGAATGACTGGGGGATAGGGTAAGTGGAAGGGATATTCAAGCCTTTGGCTGGGTGTCTTTGCCTCTTCCTAGTGCCAGGTGTTGTATTTCCCAACAGTAAGGAATGAAGTTGTGGACTCTCCCTGCCAGGAAGGAAAGTAATTTATCTGGTAAGCATAAATTATGTTTTTCTGCATAATACCATGTCTGACTTTATGACCTTTTAAGTTAAAATAGGGACAGGGAATTGTTATATAACCGGATATATGTTTGACTTTGCTACTATAGTAGTAAAAACAAATAGAGTCCACAGTAACATCACATTAAATCTTGTTGAGGCGAGTGTGGAGTTCTCTGGTTATTTACTATTGATTATTGAATTAAGTCATGCACCATCAGTTGTCTTATGGTATTAAAGTGCATTTACTGGAGTAAATATATAGTATGTGTGTGTGTGTATAGAGATATTAGAATGTATTCATTATTATAGGCATATATCTATGGAGATCATCTCTTCTGTCTCATTACTTAGTAAATCGGTACTGATGTAACACCCAAAGTAGCAGTATTTTTATATAAAGCTCAATTACGTTTGGAAACAATCCTGCAGACTGTGGATTTGCTTAATTATTTTTAAGGTAAAAAAATACCTTCACAAATGATCCTATGATGTTGTTCTAACCGATCTTTCTTTCATGTAAATGGCAAGAGTCCATGAGCTAGTGACATATGGGATATAGATTCCTACCAGGAGGGGGCAAAGTTACCCAAACCTCAAAATGCCTATAAATACAGCTCCCACCTCACTCACACCTTAGTTTTACAAGCTTTGCCTCCTATTGAGGTGGTGAAGCAAGTTGTGCTTGATTTCTTCTATGATAGGCGCTTCTAAGCATTTTGAAGCCAAATTCCTCTCAAAGTACAGTGTTTGTCAGAGGGATGTGAAGGGAGTATTGCCTATTGATTTTATGGTTTCACCCATGGGAAATCTATTCAAAGGCTCTCTGTTATCGGTCGTAGGGATTCATTCCCTGCCTCCCTTTTCAGATCAACATTATACTCCTATAACATTACCTCTGCTGATATTTTTCAATACTGATTTGGCTGTCGGCTATATGTGGATGGGTGTGTTTGGCACTTTATATTGTTAAAGTTTTTAAATATATATTGCACAGTTTCAGCATGGAAAATTATGTTTGGGAGAAATTTAGTATAATTCTTTTCTTACTTGAGGTTCCAGCTAGTTGTAACTTCAGTCCTGTTTTTTTAAATTTTCGCGGGAAAATTAGGCTTGCAATGGCACAAAATGTATTCTATTTATTGCGTCATTCTTGGCGCAAATTTTTTTTGGCACAAAGGCTGCGTTTGTTGTGACGCGAGTCACGTCATTTCCTGTTAACCTCGGCTTCCTCCAATCACAGCATGGCCTCAGGCAATGACCACCCTGGGGGGAAAGCCGTGATTGGAGGAAGCCGGATTAGTCATTGCTGACGTGTGAAGAGAGGATTTCCAGGAGGGGGAAGCTGCTCTGGCTGTGAAAAGAAAAAAAGGTACTTTTTTAATCAAACGGCTGCTTTGTAAACTTTGATGAATGAAAGTGCCCCTGTTTTTAATAGTATTTTTAAAAAATGGGCTTTCATTCACCAAAGTTTACCTTAACTTTAAATCTTTTTGTTTTTAGCCATTTTTACTAGAAAAGTTTTATGGCTTAAATCTCCGATATGGTGTTTATATTTAGATTACTATCTTATTATTTTAGGATAGTCATTTTTAAAGGTTTTCTATTGGATTTTATTATCACCTCTATTACTGGGGGAAGGTTAGTCTTTTCTGTCCCAAGTTTAGAAATCTAAGGGTAATTTTTTAAACTTCTAATTGTTTTTCATTCTCCTAAGGCCTCTGGCTCTGATTTAGATTTTTTTCTGAATTTGAATAATTCCAAGCCTTATAATTAAACTAATTTCAGCCTCCCATGGGAAGATTCTTTTCCATGTTATACCAAACTCTGTGGAAGCTCAGGTTTTTCTGAAATGTGTTTCAGATTTAGAGTTTTTCAGGGGTGATGGTTTCAGTTCCTCTGCAGGAACGAAGTTTTGGTTTTCTATTCAAATCTATTCTTTGTCCTAAAGAAAAAAATGTGTTCAGACCAATTCTGCATCTGATTTTTTTTTTTTTTTTATCGTTTTGTAAGATTTCCAGCTTTCAAGATGGTGACTATAGGGACTATTCTGCCTTTCTGTTTAGCAAGGTTACTTTATGTCCACAATAGACTTACAGGATGCTTATTTTCTATTCTTTCAGACAACTTTTGTTTTCTGAGATTCTTTTTTCTAGATAAGCATTACCAATTTGTCGCCTGTCTTTTTGGGCTAGCGGCAGCTCAGAGATTCTGATTCTTGGTGCCCTTCTATCTGTATTCGGAGAGCAGGGTATTGCAGTGTTTATTTGGTACTAGCTTTAATCTATTCATTCAGCGGAATCTCACTTGAAACAACTAGTGTGGTTTATTCAAAACATGGTTGGAGGATCAATTTACAATAGTGTTTTTTGATTCCTTAGACAAGGGTCACCTTTTTAGGTTTCCAGATAGATTTTAGTTTATATGTTTTTTTTCTCTAGCATCAGGTATATTCCTGAATATACTACCCTTCAGCTTGAGATGATTACCTCTTGTTCTTGAATTTTTCTTTTAATGTAAAATACTCACAGCCTCAGCTTTACTAAGCCCTTTAATATACTTGAAAGTTGCTATCATATCACCTCTTTCCCTTCTCTCCTCCAAGCTATAAATATTAAGGTCATTGAGTCTGTAATTAAGGTTTGTAAATGCATAATTATACACTTTGCAGTGTTAAATTTTAGGTCCCAGTTATTTGTTTAATCCTCCAATTTTTGTATATCACTTCTCATTTTGTGTACCCGTCTGGAACATCTACAAACAGACATACAGTACTTTCCCCTTTGCTTATATCTAAATGTGTTAAACAAAACAGGCCCCAGCGGAACTCCACTAGTAACAGCCCCCTCTGCTGGATATACTCCATCTTTTAGTGTTTTGTTATTTGTGTTATGTGGCATTGAGGATCTTCTGCAAAGAAGGGCAAGAATTTTTTTTTATTTTTTTTTTCAAAGAAATTAAGCAAGATATTTTAACTGTTGGCTTAGCAACATTGGTCTCTATGTTACAAAATTTACATCTTTCTTTGCAGGCTGTTCTTTCTCTGGAGGATTTTGGACGTACTGTTGAGGATCTGCTTCTCAAGTATGGCAAGAGGATTGTGGGTAAGATACAAATATAACTAATTCTCTATACATTCTGACATTTCCAGGGCTGCAGATAGATGTGGATTTATTTTGCCAGGCAGATAAATTAGATTGTTTTGATTGTAGTTTTTCTCCAGTTTTAAGCAATTATACACCATCTTTATTTTTACTCATGGACATTGCTTAAAGGGACAGTATACACCAATTTTCATTTAACTGCATGTAATATACACTACTATAGTGTATAGAAAGATTACCTGGAACACCCACTGCAAAGCAGACCCTACCCCCTCCCCCTTTCTCTGCATATGAAAAGATTCTTTACACAAACAGGAGCAATCTGGAGTAGGCATACATCAGTATTCTCCTAAAACTTTGGTTAGGAGTCTGAAAATTGGTGCAATGGAATTTAAAAATAAGCAAAACTATATATATATATTTTTTTATTTTTATTTAAAAAAAGCTGTATAGTCTATGTAAATGGATCATCTACAAAACATTTAGGCAAAGAAAAATCTAGTGTATAATGTTCCCTTTAAGCTATTAACCCATGATTTCTGTCCTGTAATGCCAGTTTCCTGAATAATAAAACGTTAAAATCTTGTTCTTTCATATAATAATGTTGAGAGACACATCTGAAAGAAAAACAAAATGCTGGATTTCCTCCTTAAAGGGACAGTAAAGTAATGAAAAAAATATTTCATTATTTAAATAGGGAATGTCATTTTAAACAACTTTCCAATTTACTTTTATTACCAATTTTGCTTTATTCTCTTGGTATTCTTAGTTGAAGCTAAATCTAGGAGGTTCATGTGCTAATTTCTTAGACCTTGAAGACTGCCTCTAATCTGAAAGCATTTTGACAGTTTTTCACCACTAGAGGGTGTTAGTTCATCTGTTTCATATAGATAACATTGAGCTCAGGCAAGTGAAGCTCCTAGGAGTCAGCACTGATTAGCTAAAATGCAAGTCTGTCAAAAGAACTGAAATAAGGGGACAGAGGCATAGCTACAAGGTAATCACAGAGGTAAAACGTATATTATAACTGTGTTGGTTATGCAAAATTGGGGAATGGGTTATAAAGGGATTATCTACCTTTTTAAACAACAAAAATTCTGGTGTTTACTGTCCCTTTAATATGAGGAGAATCCACAACTTCATTCCTTACTTGTGGGAAATACAGAACCTGGCCACCAGGAGGAGGCAAAGACACCCCAGCCAAAGGCTTAAATACCTCCCCCATTTCCCTCATATTCCAGTCATTCTTTGCCTTTTGTCACAGGAGGTTGGCAGAGAAGTGTCAGAAGATTCAGAGTAGTTCCTTATGAAGGGTATCTACCCTTTGAAATGGGACCGGAGTTTTAAGTAGTCTGGTCAGCCTGCCAGTGAGAGTCTTTCTGCGAACCCATCCAGACTCATATTAACAGCTCCTAAGCAATCAGTGTTGACAAGTTTCACTGCCTGCTTCCATCACTCAAGTCCATATCAGGAGCAATGCTACAAAACTGTCAAACTTGAGAGGCTGTGTTTCACACATAACGCAAGAAGACAGGGTCACAGTGTGGCTCTTTTTTTTTTTTTTTTTTTTTTGGTTCATTTTTATTTTCCCTACTGAATCTTTTTTTTTTTTGGTTCATTTTTATTTTCCCTACTGAATCTTTTTTTTTTTTTTTTTTTTATTGAAGTCATAAACACGTGTAACATAGAAGATATGTCCCAAAACAATGACAGATAAGGAGGTATACAGTGCTATTACAGAGATATTCCCAAGTCCACTAATACAGGTTATACCTACTTACAATACATTTGTGAGATTAAAGAGTGGTACAGATAGGTAGTTATTATCAACGTGATGAGGCCATATTTGGCAGGTGAGATGTAGGAGAAATGAGGTCAACTAGGCAAAGGAAACCTGTAGAAGGGACATTATGAACCCATTTATCTATCTAAAGTGTTAGCAAAGAATTTGGGCTATCTATAGCGAGACTTCAGTTTTGTAATATAATATCATAGAAAGAGTAAAAAATGGTCCCCACATTGCCGTATAAACTATAGATTAGGTTATCTATTCGAGTAGGATTAGGGCAAGGGGGGGGGGGGGTTAGCTTTATAGTTTTTGGGGAAGGGGAATTCAGCGGGCGAGAGGCGCTCATATTGGAGAAGGGGAGGGGGGGCGTGTCCGGGAGATTTAAAGGAACGTCAGTATTACAATCACATAGTTGATAAGCAGTGAAATATATCAGCGTCCAATAATGTACTTAAGAGAGATGTGGACGTGAGAGCAAGACAATCACTGTAAACCCATATATGTAGACAAAATGACTTAATAGCGGGAGACTACCCTCAAAATAAAGACTGACAACTTATTTTATCAAACATGCCAGAGTTAATAGCAACACTTTGTGCAATAAGATAATATATTGTTGCCTCTAGTAAGGAATTGCCAAAGATCTATAATATTTTCCTACACTTTACATATAGGGCAAAGTAGACTATATGCAAACAATGTCAAATATAAGAAGAGTTTATGCGAGTAAAACTTGACACTGTTAGAAGTACTCAAATATTACTTGCATGCCCCAGGTCT
Organism: Bombina bombina; assembly: GCF_027579735.1. Taxonomy (NCBI): domain Eukaryota; kingdom Metazoa; phylum Chordata; class Amphibia; order Anura; family Bombinatoridae; genus Bombina; species Bombina bombina. Next base: position 888,614,596 of record NC_069504.1, read on the forward strand.
GGGTATCAGGTATTAAAGGGCCATGAAACCCTCATTTTTTTTTTCATGATTTAGAAAGAGAATGCAATTTTAAACATCTTTCTAATTTACTTATATTATCTAATTTGTTTTATTCTCTTGATATTCTTTGCTGAAAAGCATATCTAGATATGCTCAGTAGCTGCTGATTGGTTGCTGCACATAGAAGCCTCGTGTGATTGGCTCACCATGTGCATTGCTTTTTCTTCAACTAAGGATATATAACAAATTAAGCAAAATAAATAATAGAAGTCAATTGTAATGTTGTTTAAATTTGTATTCTCTATCTGAATCATGAAAGAAAGATTTTGGGTTTAGTGACCCTTTAAGTCATCATACAGAATTGTGTGACCCATAGGATAATAAATAGTTAATCCTCGCTTACATATGTAATGGAGTAAAATTGTTAGTTGGTGTAACTCATCTGTTCTATAAGTAACTTCTGACACCATATCAACCTCAGAAGGGTGTAAGCTAGAAAGGACACTCGGGAATCCTGCTATATCTAAAGGGTACACAAAATGAGAGTGCAGTAAGGACATAGAAGAGACTGCTATCAGATGTAATAGGCGAGATTTAGCTGTAAACAGTAACTGAGTGAGAAGAGTGGTAGATTGCAATAGGGTTTAAATTCATTACACTAAAATCCACACCTCCCCAATAGTCCAGGCTTACTTTGTAAGAGTGTGTAAGAAGCCAGGGGGTCATGTTAAGTTGTATAAAGAAATAAGTGGGGGAGCAAGCTTACTATGTGATGTAATGATTATGTGGCAACTCTAAGAAACAGTGTTCATATATGTGCTGATCACAAAAAGACAAACATAACTCAGTGTAACTTATAAGCAATACAGGTGATAAAGAAAACTGGCTGCATGTTTACAACACTGCTATACATGTATAATCTATAAAATGTGAAATGCAGTTGCTGGGGGTTATATCTTACTTATAGGTGAGAAAAACAACACATGGAATTTAGCTGTATAGCAAGTTGGCACCAGGCGGGTAAATATTATCTGTATGTTAATTGTTACCCAGAGTTGGTACATATAGATATACATAAGGCAGAATAAAAGAAATCAGGCCACTGGCTCAAACAGGGTAGATAAATTACGTTGTTGTTTTTTTTAAAGGGAATATTTATAAGATTTGATTACTTGCTACCTATAGTTTTCATTATAGACAAGTTAAGCTGAATTTGCTTTGGTATATCTTAATAGTGGCATACTGTGAGCACCTAGTTGAAAATATTACATTTTAAAAAAAAGGTCCCATAGTAGATAAGTGGAGGAGCAGAAAATACTACCATGCATGATTTTAAAAATACAGCAGTTATGATTTCTGGAAATATTGCACAATATAAGATCTGTGTATAACTATAGAGAAGTAGTGAAGTTTCTATTGATAGAAAGATACATTTATCAAGCAATTCGACATAATACAGAGAAGCATTTCTAGTAATCAGTCTACACGCTAGAGGCTTACTATCTGGGCATGTGTAGGCATTTAAAAAACACATATAAACATGAGAAAATTTAGATTAGTGTTAATATCACAGAAACAGGAACTTAAACTATCAGTGTGAAAATATGTAGGACCAACAAACATCCCAAAGAGATAGGTAATCAGATACCGCGTGAGTCATAGCTAGTGATAGCACTATAATCATCCAACACCTCTCCTTTGTAGCTGCATAAGTCCGGGAGCAGAACACAAAAGAGTCTGAGTCAAATTGTTAAAGGACCGCCACAGGTCAAACACGCTCCCTCTACCAAAGTCTCCAAAAGGCATGGGGCCCACACTGAATAATTTCCCATGTTCTGTAGTGATCTGAACTTCCGCACTTCTAGCATGTCGGTATGAGCCTCTTCTCTGTGTTCCAATGTACTGGGCACCTCTACTCCAAGCTCTGTGTGAAGTGGCTGTATATACCGGGAGGCTGGCTAAACCTTCCCGTTCTTCAACTGACATAGGCTCCTTGCAAAATCCATACTCTTGTGTAGTAGTGCCAATACGAGTATTCGTGCCGCCGAAGCTTACTGGCTCCCATCTAGATAGGTTAGTACATTGCTCCACTTTTGTCTCTCCTATGTCAACTGCGTAAGGGGGGGATTATTGAACAGTGGGGATTGATCTCATAAATGTTTATTAGATTATACTGAGTCATGTGTAAGATGTTTTCTGAGGTTGGAACATACAGGTTACTTCAGAGGCGCAGCTTTACAAGCTTGGCATGCTTTTCCGTAGCGGAGGCGTTCCTAGGTTACGCACCATGTGACCAGGTGTGGTCGTAGCTTCACTTCCTACTCTGACCGTGCTGGTTATCTGAGAGAAGCCGTTTTCTCTGTGTGTCTGGGTCATAGGAGGTGGTGAGTGCCCCGGCCATTGGGGGTATAAAGGTGCCATTTTTTATATTTATATAATGTTAGCTATTGTTATATTAGGACATAGCCCATAGCTATGGAGGACTCTGACGTTTTAGAGGGTACTCCCTCTATACCTAAGACTAATGCCTGTTTATATTATGAGGAGGCTGAGGTATACCCACCCTCTCAATTATGTTTCACATGCCTAGAAAAAGTGATTATGTTAAAAAAGAAGTGTAACATGTTTGATACCACTGAGCCTTCCACCTCTGAGGGGTCCCCGTCCCGTGAGGTGCGCACCCTGCTTTCATCTCCTAATTCACATTCAGTTTCCCATAGCACACCTGATCCTCCATCTGGAGGAGGTCTTTTACCTCCAGACTTCACTGCGCAGTTACAAACGGCGGTGTCTGCGGCCATTATTGCTTTACCTCGCCCTGCTAAGTTCAATCAAAAGGTCAAATATTGCTGTCCTTCCCAGGGGTCATTATACAGTTTATTGGCTATAGCTGATAGACTATTGTCTGATGATGAAGTTCTTTCTGATACTACAGAGTGTGAACTTTCTGGGTCGAAATCGGCTGCCTCTAAGACTCAGGTTGTGGAGGAACCAGATTTAGGATGGAGCACTTGCGCTTTCTTTTAAAGGAAGTTTTGGCTACCTTAGAGGTTCCAGAGGCCAAACTGCCTGATGAACCTTCAATTCCTAAACTGGATAGAGTTTACAAAGTTAGAGTTGTTCCTCAGACTTTCCCTGTTCCTGTTAAGATGGCAAACATTATTAAGAACGAATGGGAGAGGATTGGTTCTTCCTTCACCCCTTCGTCTGCTTTTAAGAAATTGTTCCCGGTTCCGGACTCGCAATTGGAGTCGTGGGGTTCCGTCCCTAAGGTGGATGGCGCTGTCTCCATGCTTGCAAAACGCACTACTATCCCACTGGAGGATAGTTCGTCATTCAAAGAGCCCATGGATAAAAAGATGGAAACTGTTAGGAAAGATGTTTCAACATTCAGGATATTTTTCAACCAACTGCAGCAGTTGCCGCGGTTGCGGGAACGGCTACCTACTGGTGTGACTCCTTATCGGAATTGATCAAGGTGTATGGTCCCCTCAATATTATTCTTGATAGAATTAGGGCTTTAAGGGTCGCTAATTCTTTTAAATGCTAAAACTGCTGGGTTTTCTGTTCAGGCCCGTCGGGCTCTGTGGCTGAAGTCTTGGTCTGCGAACTTGACTTCCAAGTCCAGACTCCTTTCCCTTCCATTGAAGGGTAAGATTTTATTTGGTCCAGGCCTGGACTCCATTATCTCCACAGTTACTGGAGGCAAGGGTGCCTTCCTACCGCAAAATAAAAAGAACAGATCTAAGGGACAACCTAATAATTTTCGTTCTGACAAATCCCAGCGTCAGCAATCCTCCGCTAAGACCAAGCAACCTAAGACTTTGAAGCCGTCTCAGTCCTGGAATAAGTCCAAGCAGAGCAAGAAGCGTGCTGAGACTAAATCAGCATGAAGGGGTCACCCCCGATCAGTCTATGAATCAGGTAGGGGGCAGATTTTCGCTCTTCTCAGAAGCTTGGTTCAGGGATGTGCAGGATCCTTGGGTCCTGGAAGTCATTGCTCAGGGTTACAGAATTGGGTTCAAGTCTCTTCCACCCAAGGTCAGATTCCTCCTCTCAAATTTGTCATCAAAACCAGAGAAGAGGGAGGTCTTTCTGGGGTGAGTCCGGGATCTGTCCTCCTTAGGAGTCATTGTCCCGGTTCCCATAGAGGAACAAGGCTTGGGATACTACTCAAACCTTTTCATGGTCCCAAAAAAGGAGGGAACTTTCCGTCTGATTCTGGACCTAAAGTGCTTAAACAAGTTTCTGAACGTCCCCTCGTTCAAGATGGAGTTAAGTTCTATCCTTCCCTTAGTTCAGAAGGGGACAGTTCATGACCACTATATAGATCTGAAGGATGCTTTCCTTCATGTCCCAATCCATAGGAAACACTTTCAGTTCCTAAGGTTTGCCTTCCTGGACCAGCACTTCCAGTTTATTGTTCTTCCGTTTGCCCTAGCTATTGCCCCAAGAATTTTCATGAAGGTTCTGGGGGCTCTCTTGGCCGTGACCAGAACCCAGGGCATTGCAGTAGCATCTTACTTGGACTATATTTTGGTACAAGCATCATCCTATCGTCAAGCGGAAGAACATTCAGAATCTCTTCTCTCTCTTCTTTGTTCCCACGGATGGAAAATAAACTTAAAAAAGAGTTCTCTTATTCCAAGCACCAGGGTAGAATTCCTGGGCACTATAATAGACTCACTAGTCATTAGGATATTTCTTTCAGACCAGAGACGCTGCAAGCTGGCTTTGGCATGTCTTGCCCTCCGGACCTCCTCAAGGCCCTCTGTGGCTCAGTGTATGGAGGTGATTGGTCTGACGGAGTCCAGCATGGACATAGTTTCCTTTGCCAGGTTCCGTATCAGAACGTTACAACTGTGCATGCTGAGACGGTGGAGCGGCAATCATTCGGATCTGTCTCAACAGATTTCTCTGGACAACTGGTCGAGAGAATTGCTTTCTTGGTGGCTCTGTCCAGATCACCTATCACAATGCGAGTCTCTCAGGATGGGGAGCCAAGAAGGCTCTCAGGGCCTTTGGTCTCGGGAGGAGAGCTCTCTTCCGATTAACATTCTGGAACTTCGAGCAATCTTCAATGCTCTGAAGACTTGGCCCCGTCTGGTTTCATACCAATTTATTAGATTCCAATCAGACAATATCACCTCGGTGGCTTACATCAACAACCAGGAAGGAGCTCCCTAGCAATGAGGAAGGTATCTCTGATTCTGAAGTGGGCGGAGGCCCACAACTGTTCGCTGTCGGCAATCCACATTCCGGGTGTGGACAACTTTTTCAGCAGACAATCCTTTCATCCAGGGGAATGGTCTCTCCATCCTGAGGGGTTTGCGGAGATATGCAACAGGTTGGGGGACTCCTGAGATAGATCTCATGGCGTCCCGTGTCAATATCAAGCTACCCAGGTATGGGTCGAGATCTAGGGATGCTCAGTCGGAGCTAATAAATGCATTAGTGGTGGCTTGGAGGTTTAGCGTAATATACCTTTTTCCGACAATTACCTCTCCTTCCTCAAGTAGTGGCCCGCATCAAGCAGGAGCGGGCATCAGTGATACTGATTGCTCCATCGTGGCCACGAAGGATGTGGTTTGCGGATCTAGTGGGGATGTCGTCATCTCCTCCATGGAAGTTACCTTGGCGCAGGGATCTGCTGGACAAGGTCCCTTTATTCATCAAAATCTAGATTCTCTGAGGCTAACTGCGTGGAGATTGAACGCTTAGTACTAGCCAAGAGGGGTTTCTCTGAGAGAGTTATTGATACTCTCATTCAAGCTCATAAGCCATAAGGTGTGGAGAACTTTCTTATTCTGGTGTAAAGAGCGTGGATTTCCCTGGCATAAGGTCAGGGTTTCCAGGACTCTCTCTTTTCTCCATGATGGTCTGGAGAAGGGCCTTTCTGCTAGCTCCCTTAAGGGACAGATTTCAACCATATCTGTTTTACTGCACAAGAGGCTCGCTGAGCTTCCAGATGTTCAGTCTTTTGTTCAGGCTCTGGCTAGAATCAGGCCTGTGTTTAGATCTAGAGCTCCTCCTTGGAGTTTAAATCTTGTTCTTAAAGTTTTGCAGAAGGCTTCGTTTTGAGCCTATGCATGTAGTTGACATTAAATTACTGTCTTGGAAGGTTCTTTTTCTACTGGCCATTGCTTCGGCGCGCAGAGTGTCTGAAATAGCTGCCTTGCAATCTGAGCCTCCTTACCTGGTATTTCATGCTGATAAGGCTGTTCTTCGTACTGGGGTAGGTTTTCTTCTTAAGGTCGTTTCAGATTGCAACCTCAATCAGAAGATTGTGGTTCCTTCCTTGTGTCCTAAATCATCTTCTTCAAAGGAACGGTTACTTCATAATTTGGATGTTGTTTCGGGCCTTGAAGTTATATCTATAGGCTACGAAGGAGTTTAGACAGACTTTGCAAAAGGCCTCATCCACTTCCTTATCTTTTTGGTGGAGGAGCATTATTCGCTTAGCTTCTGAGACAGCGGGACTTAAAGGGACAGTCTAGGCCAAAATAAACTTTCATGATTCAGATAGAGCATGTAATTTTAAACAATTTTCCAATTTACTTTTATCACCAATTTTGCTTTGTTCTCTTGGTATTCTTAGTTGAAAGCTTAACCTAGGAGGTTCATATGCTAATTTCTTAGACCTTGAAGCCCACCTCTTTCAGATTGCATTTTAATAGTTTTTCACCACTAGAGGGTGTTCGTTCACGTATTTCATATAGATAACACTGTGCTCGTGCACGAGAAGTTATCTGGGAGCAGGCACTGATTGGCTAGACTGCAAGTCTGTCAAAAGAACTGAAAAAAGGGGTAGTTTGCAGAGGCTTAGATACAAGATAATCACAGAGGTTAAAAGTATATTATTATATCTGTGTTAGTTATGCAAAACTGGGAAATGGGTAATAAAGGGATTATCTTTTTTTTTAAAACAATAAAAATTCTGGTGTAGACTGTCCCTTTAAGCCTCCTCAGAGGATTAAGGCTCATTCAACTAGAGCAGTGGCTTCCTCTTGGGTCTTCAAGAATGAGGCCTCAATGGATCAGATTTGTAGGGCGGCTACCTGGTCTTCCTTACATACCTTTTCTAAATTTTACAAGTTTTACGTTTTTGCTTTGGCTGAAGCAGCTTTTGGGAGAAAGGTTTTTCAGGCTGTGGTGCCCTCAGAATAGGGTCCGCCTTCTTTTTTGTCCTCTCGTTCATTCAGTGTCCTCTGGAGCTTGGGTATATTTCCCACAAGTAAGGAATGAAGCCGTGGACTCTCCTCCTATTAAGAAGGAAAACAAATTATGCTTGCCAGATAATTTCCTTTCCTTCTGTATGAGGAGAGTCCACGGCCCCCGCACATATTCTCCGAAGGGCAGACCTAAATTTTGTTTTTTGTTCTTCTGGCACCATTTATACCCTGATATTTCTCCTACTTTTCCTTGTTCCCTTGGTAGAATGACTGGGATATGAAGGAAGTGGGGGAGGTATTTAAGCCTTTGGCTGGAGTGTCTTTGCCTCCTCCTGGTGGCTGGGTTCTGTATTTCCCACAAGTAAGGAATGAAGCCGTGGACCCTCCTCATACAGAAGGAAAGAAAATTAGCTGGGAAGCATATAATTTGTGTTTTTTTTTTACTTAGGAATTTTATATGGAACCAGTAAGTGATGGCTATGATAGGAAAACTGTCAATATTATTATTTAGGCAGAAAAATAACAAGATTGCTACATACTGATAAATCTATTTTAATTCACATGTAACCATTACATTTCAGTAACCATATGCCAAAAAATAATTACCAGTGGTTGTTGCCACTTGCATGTAGTGGTCAGTCTTTTGGCCTTTACATTCCAAAACATAATTCCTTATAGTGTTTAAGTCAAGTTTAGCCAGGAAGTTATTGTAGCATATAAGAGTCTCAAAAATAAATGAACATGATAGTTGACATTTGCAAAAAAAAATTATAAAATAATTTAGAGATTTTTTATTTTTTCCTAAAAATGTTTTTCACATTCTTCTCTATTCTGACTTTAGTCTGGTGTTTGAAAACTGTGTGCATTTATTTTTAATGCTCTAACAAGTTATCTCTGCTGCAAGTCTTCCATGAAATAAGGCAAACATTTAAGATAAAGCCTTATTGTGGTTAGTGTCCCGATTTATCTATACTATAATCGCGTTTGTAACGCGTCCGTCGCCGTCGGCAGTTGCGCACGCATCCTCAAAGGAATGTTGACAGTGCAAGGGAGCCAACAGGTGGATTCTTTCACCACCCTGCCATTTTTCGGAATGCGCTGGGATGCAGTGACGGAAACTGAGCATTACAAAAAAAAACACCCACAATAAGTATTAAAAAAAAAAACTAACCGCCCGCAATAAGTATTAAAAAATAAAATAAAAATAACCGCCCACACGAAGTATTAAGGGGGGAAAAAATTAAAATACCCAATAAAATGATTAACCCCTAAATCCACCAACCACAAACTACATAATACATCTATTAACCCCTAATCCGCCCCCCCCCCACAACGCATTAAACCTAATTTACCTATTAACTCCTAAACCGCCAACTCCCACAATGCAAAAAACTAATGACTAATTTCCCTTAAATTAACCCCTTCATTACATAAAAAAAAAAAAATAATACATTACAATTAAAATAAAATTTTAAATAAAAACACATTACATGAATCTAAAATTACAGAAAATAAAAAAGGCTAACATTACAAAAAATAATAAACAACACTAACCAAAAGAAAAAAAATTAAACCTAATCCCTATGAAAATAAAAAAGCCCCCCCAAAATAAAAACACTCCCTAATCTAAGAATAAACTACCAATAGCCCTTAAAAGGGCTTTTTGTAGGGCATTGCCCTAAAGAAATCAGCTCATTTACATTAAAAATACAGTCCCCCCCTAACAGTAAAACCCCCCACCCACCAAAATAAAACCTAACACTAATAAACCTAAACTACCCATTGCCCCTAAAGGGGCATATGTATAAGCATTGCCCTTAAAAGGGCATTCAGCTCTTTTGCAAATTGCCCAATAAACCCTAATCTAAAAAAAACAAAAAACCCTCAAAAATTAAAGAAACCCTAACACTAAAGCCTCAAATAGCTACTCACAGTTTCAGAAGTCCGACGGAGAAGGTCTTGTTCCAGGTGGCTCCATCATCTTCATCCACAGCGAAGGCAGCGCGGAGCGGTCTTCCCAGATGTGGTGATCCTCTGCGGCGGTCCTCGGTGGAGGTTCCTCTTCATGCGATCGTCCACCACACACTGATTGAATTAAACGTACCCCATATTTATTGGGGTACCTTTCATTCCTATTGGCTGAAATTTTCAAAATCAGCCAATAGGATGAGAGCTACTGAAATCTTATTGGCTGCTTTGAACAGCCAATATGATTTCAGTAGCTCTAATCCTATTGGCTGTTTTGAAAAATGCAGCCAATAGGAATGCAAGGTACCCCAAATTGATTGCGTTACCTTGCATTCAATATACGAAGGACATCGGATGAAGACAAGCCTCCATGCTGCCAAGGGCTGACGCCGCCACAGATGACCACCGCCAAGGGTCGCCACGTCTAGGAAGACTGCTCCGGACCTCTGCTCTGCGCCGCCTTCGCTGTGGATGAAGATGATGGACCCGTCTGGAAGAAGACCTTCTCCGCCGGACTTCTGAAATCGTGAGTACCTATTTGAGGCTTTAGTGTTAGGTTTTTTTTTTTTGGGTGGGTGGGGTTGTTTTTATAGATTAGGATTTATTGGGCAATTTGCAAAATAGCTGAATGCCCTTTTAAGGGCAGTGCCCATACAAATGCCCCTTTGGAGGCAATGGGTAGTTTAAGGTTTATTAGTGTTAGGTTTTATTTTGGGGGGTTTGGTGGGTGGGGGGGTTTACTGTTAGGGGGGACTTTGTTTATTTTTAATGTAAAAGAGCTGATTTTTTAAAGGGCTATTGGTAGTTTATTCTTAGATTAGGGGGTGTTTATTTTGTGGAGACTTTATTTTCATTGGGATTACGTTTAATTTTTTTTATTTTGGATAGTGTTTATTTTTTTCTGTATTTTTACTTTATATTTTGTAGCTTGGGGGGGGGGTTACATTTTTCACACATAGACTGCCCTGGCTTATCAACTAGTATAATATAAAGCATACATTGGTGTCACATAGGAATTATAACGGTTTACTCTTAATTGTGAGGACTTTCATTTTAGATGAATGGTGGTAAAAACCTGCTTTTCTTCATAAATGGAAAGAATCCACAGCTGCATTCATTACTTTTCGGAAATGAGAACCTGGCCACCAGGAGGAGGCAAAGACACCCCAGCCAAGGGCTTAAATAATCCTCAAGTCCATTCTTTGCCTTTCGTCCCAGGAGGTTGGCAGAGAAGTGTCAGAAGTTTATTTTAGTCTCTTATGGAGAGAAGTACTCTTCGACATGGGATGGGAGTTTTAAATAATCCTGTCAGTCTCTTAGTGAGGACTTGGATAAAAGTTAGAGTCCGGAGATGCAGAAAGAGTCTTTCTGCAAAACCATCCTGACTCATTTTAACAATTCCACAAGCAATCGGCATTGTTGAACCTCGCTTCGCTGCCTGCTTTCTTCTCTCAAGTCCATGGCGGAGGCAAGGCTACTATCCGTCACACTTTAAGGGCTGTGTTTCTGTTCCACGGCGTAGATTCCGGTAAGATCGTTTCATTTTACTTCTTCATGATTGTACTGTAACTCATTTGTTCCTGCAAACTCACATGAAAAATAGAGCGTCTCAGTGGGACTCCTTCAGTATCTTGGAATCAAGGGTTAATATCTCCTGAGGGGGATTATTGAACAGGGTTTTTTTTAATCATGTTTGTTATGTGATTCAATCTGCTTATGTGTAGTGTTAACTGGGCTTGTGGCTTTTTGGAACATAACTGCCTTTCGAAGTGACGTGACCTTACGGTTAGGCATGCTTTTTTTGGACTGTACGGTTCGCCTTGTGACCGGGCGTGTTTGTTCTGGTTTCCCATTTCTGCATTCATGACTGTGTGGCGACGGAGAATTCTAGTCCGCTGGTTCTTAGGAGGTGGTGAGTGCCCCAGCCATTGTGGGTGTCAGGTGCAGTTTAAATTGTTTTATATATAGTTTGTTTTTTGGTATCCTTTATACAGTTATGGAGGATGCTGATGTTGAGATTCTTCGTCCTGTGACAAAAGTTAATTGGCCCCATTGACTCAGGTCAGTCCGTTATGTTCTTTAGTCCGTCCTAGAGCGCCTTGTTTCTCGGGCTCTGGGATTCAAAGGACTGCTGAGCCATCCGCCTTGGGGGGCCCTGTCGCTCCCTACTACTACACATGTTGAGGTTGTGGCATGTTTTTGCTTTTACATACTTTTGGCGCTGGCTCGTCTAGAAAGTCCAGATGTTTATTTGCGATTGTGCTTGTGCCCGATTGCCCTAGGTCTCTCGGCCACAGGAGGGCATGTGCAGTTCTCTGCGGATGTAACTGTTCCTGAGTGTTGTGCCTTTCGTTACAGGCTGGCTCGTTTTTTTAGCTGTTTGCGAACCCTATCCTTCTCGGCTATGGGACACATCCGTTTCCTCCTTTGAATAGCTCACCTCGTTAGACATAGGGAGTTGACATAATCTCCTTTAAGTATTGTTATCGATATCCTTCCCAGTTTTGTTGGAGGAACAGGGCTGGTCCGGTGGATCTTTCGGTTCTTCTTGGGTGTTAACCCTCGGGTTGCCTGTTATTTTATTTTATCTGGTTAGGATGAATTTTATTTTTCATACTATGTTTCCCAGAGGAACTTTCTCTGGGATCGATACTCGCTGTTTGCTTCTATGGAAGTTTGTCTGTTTTTTCTTCCTCCCTCTCTGAGGGCGGATTTAGCCAGCTTGGCTTACCCTGGTTGCAGGCTGGTCCTGCTTGGGTTCAGATCTTCTGTCTTGCTGCTTATTTAGACACGTGGCGCCTAATATACCTTGCTGGTCAGGTTGGGATGCCGAGCGCTCTCAATATTATTTATGTTTCTTGTTATTTGTTTTACAAGTTTCAGCTAAGCATTCTCAAGAGGACTTGCGGGTCCGTGCGGCTCTTGGGATTGTTTCAGTACTTAAAAAGCCGTCTTTCTGGTGACTGGGTCAGCGCATTTTGCTGCGTCACTCTGTTGTTTCCAATACCCTCGGAGCCTAGAGTATTCCTTCCCACGTGGTGGGAAGGTTAGAGGGTTTAGCGCCTCATTTCCTCCGGTCGGGGAGGTGTTGCCTTAGGAGGCCCTGGGAATTGTCCTTTTGGGACTTGTTTCTTTAGTGGTTCTCTTCTTCATGGAGACCTTCTTGCACTCTGTCCATTTCTCCTTGTGGATCGGGTCTCCTTTGGGGGACTTTGATTCCCTTTGGGAGTTGGTTGTTCCTTTTTCTGGACTTTAGACTGTTAGGTCTTTTTTGGGCTTTGGTTAGGGGTCCTTCCCCGGTGTTAGGGAATTCTCTGCATCTCCTTCTTGGGATAGAAGAGGTCCTAGTGGTTTTCCACTCATATGGTTCAGGTGTTGCCATCCAGGTGGCATCCAAAACCATATTTTGCTGTCCTCTGACTTCGAATCTGAGGTGATGTGGAGGCTTGCTGTTGCTCTGTTCGGGTGACTTGTCCTCTCTGTTCCCCTTGTGTCTGGAGCTCGGGGCTAGTTGGACAGCTAGCTCAGCATACTAAGGCTCTGTGGCAAGCCGAGGGTTGCTAGTTCGATTCCTGTTGAGGTCTACTCAGCCTTTCCAGGTTGATAAAATGAGCAGCGCCTTGTGTCCCTTAAGGGGGATTAGCCGCGCTTTTCAAGCACATCATTTTAATGTTGCTTGGATGCCTGTTAGCTCTAGTGTCCTTTTATGGCCTTGGATCTTTGGAGTGTTGGGCTCCTGCAAGGGGTGGTCTCTTACCTTTGGGTCAGAACTTGCAAGGGCTTCTTGCTTTTGTTTTCCGGGTTATTCTGGATTTTTCCCCGGGAGGTGTGTGTTTTTTATATCAGACAAGGGATTTATGTTCCTGGAAGATTGTTTAATCTTATCATTTGTGGGGCCCGGGCTTCCTGTCCTGATCTTCCGGTTTTCTCTTTGTGGATCCTGGTGTGGGATGTTACCGGACCCTATGATCTTAGGACTGGCCGAGGGGTTCCAGTTTCCGGGGTACTTGGGTTACCCCTTGTTCTGGCTGTTTGGTTTTACAACTTGACCAGATTTACTGAGAGCCGGGGCTCCTTGGGTCTTGTCTTGCGCCGGATGATACGGTTCCCTTGGGACAGCCAACTAATGTGACCTGATTGTGGGCTTTCCTGCTCAGCTGTCACTCTTGCCCCTGGTATGTGTGCTAGCACAATGGTGTTTTAAGGTTTTTTTCATGGTGTTCGTCAGTAATGTGGCCTTGTGTTCTCTCGGTTCTTCCTACGACTTCCTGTCTTATGGGCAGGTGTTTATCGATGCTCTCCTCCTCAGGGGTCTCGTTGTCCTTCTTACAGAGCTATGGTTCCTTTTTTAGGGGCCTTTCCTGTGTTCAGGAGGTTGGAACAGATGTTTTATCTGGTTCAGGGATTGGTCTGCTCTTTGAGTTGTTCCTTTCCATCTGGGGAGCTGCTGGCTCCGCATTGAGACTTTAGTTGGGTGGCTTTGCTAGATCTCCTTGGGTCTAACGCCTGCTCGATTGTCTCTAGGTTGAAGTGGCTGTGTCCATTCTTCCTCCCTTTTGGGGGCCAGTCTTGGGGTCCCTTTCGTTCCCCTTGTTTTCAGATCTGCTGTTGCTTGGGCTGGTCCGGCTACATGTAGGATCTGAGATCTGTTGTTCATCCTCAGGTCTTGGGGGTGACAGTGGACCTTCTTTTTTTTTTTTTTTTTTTCTTTTTTTTTTTTTAGAGATTCTGTGCCTCTCCCTCTTTGAGATCTGTGAGTAGGCTTGGTGGCCTGGATTGCGTCCTTTGTCTTGGAGGTTGGGCAATCTGCTATTTTGTTCGGCCGATTTTCCATTACAGATACTGTTTTCTCTGTGTCTTTCTACGGATGGCAATGTGCTACTGGACTCATGTTTATTTTTCTGAGTTTACTACTTGTAATTTTTCTGTTTGCTCTGTCTCGAGTTCTGACATTTTGAGGCCTTTGTCTTCAGCTGTCTTTTTCGGTGCTGTTGCACGATGTTTGGGAGATATTTCTTCTCCTTGTTGATGCCTGGGTGCTCCTTGGGGGTTGGGCGTCATCTCCCCTTGTTCTCGGAATTCATTCGGGTCTCTGTGGACTTGACCTTCCTTTTGAAGGTTTTTTTTTTCTTTATGGATGATTTTGCTGTACCTTTTGGGTATCCTTTTGGCTTACCCTTGTCCTCTCCCTTTGGGATTTTGGTACTGTACTAGTAAGGGTTGTGTGGGGACCGACTGATGGGCGACAGTTCTCCTGGAGGAGTGTTGGCTCAGTGTGTCTGCTTGCGGTCTCTAGTTAGGCTTTGGACTATCTGCGGGTCAGTGTCCTTGGGGCCTTTTCCTTCTAGTTTTTTTTTTTTTTGCCCGGCTCAGACTAAGCGGGTTTGGTTGGGTTGTGTTTTTTTTCAGGCCTGATGTCCTCAGAATGGGCCGCCTATTGTACCCTCCCATTTTTGCATTCACTGTCCTCTATAGCTTGGGTATTGTTTCCCAAAAGTAGTGAATGCAGCTGTGGACTCTTTCCATTTATAAAGAAAAACTTAAATTATGATTACCTGATAATTTTCTTTTCTTCAGATGGAAAGAGTCCACAGCTCCCCACCCATATTTTTTCTGTGGGGCGTCTCTTATTTTTTTATTCTTCTGGCACCTTTTCACCCTGGTATTTCTTCTACTGTTCCTTGTTCCTCAGCAGAATGACTGGGGGATGAGGGAAGTAGGAGGAGTATTTAAGCCTTTGGCTGGGGTGTCTTTGCCTTCTCCTGGTGGGCAGGTTATTATTTCCCAAAAGTAATGAATGCAACTGTGGATTCTGGAGAAAAGAAAATTATCAGGTAAGCATAATTTAAGTTTTCGGACTACTGCACCGTGAAGTAGCTGCTGTAATTTTAAAAAAGCTGCTTAGGATGTTTTTTTTTTTGTTTTTTTTTTTGTTTTTTTTAAACACTGAAATTGGCACCTCAACTATACACAGATCCCTGCAGGGGAGACGATTAGTGGGAGCTGTGCACGGAGTAACAGCCAGCACCAGTACAATGGGCATGTGCACATATTACTGATTATTTATATATATTTATACTAACAGCCTTTTTAAAAGTAAAATGGTAATAGTATGCTAGTGCTGTACAGTACCATTATATTAATGGCTTCCCTTTAACTTAGAAAAGCAGCTGTTCAGCTTTAAATTCCTAGAAAGTGATTTGAACAGCTTAAATTAAAGGGATATGAAACCTTTAGTTTTTTTCTTTAATGATTCAGATAGGAGTAAATTAGAATGTTGCTTAAAATTGCATGCTCTATTATCAATGTGATTAGCTAGTTCTGAGTAGTGCATAGCTACTCCTTCAGCAAACAATACAAAGAGTTGAAACAAATTTGAAAAATTAAGTAAATTAAAAAGTTTTTTTTTATTTTTTTATTTGTATGCTCTATTTGAATCATGAAAGAAACAATTTGGGTATCACATCCCATTAGAGTTTCTTTGTCTAGATTTTTGTTTAACCTACACATGGACAAAATAGAGTCTGTATCAATCACAAAAATTACTGCAAACAAATAATACATTTGACTTTTTCCTATTTAACATTGAGTGGACTTGTAACCTTTTCCCTTTGGACAAGTAACTTTGAATCTCTGATTGGTGACATTTTTCTTACCATTAAAGACGTTATCAGTGTTAGTTAAACCAACTTAAAACAAATGTTAGGGTTGTTCTCATACACTTACATTTATTTTTGCTGTGGGAATTTCCTTGGTCTGTGAGCCATCCCAATCTTTTTGGCTATGTAATAAAAATATTACAGTTGATATTCCAGGGTTATTTGTTAAAAAAAATGAACTTGCTGAAATGAATCAGAGATTTAGAAAATGTGAAAATTACAGTAGGGAGATCACCAGTCTGGATGATGCTTGTTCCAGAATATAATCATGAAATAATGGAATACTGAGAACCCTGGCACTAATTAGTTTGACATCCTAAGTAGCTGAAGGTCTCACTTACAAAATCTGTGTTTAATTCCCTCTTCATAAGTGTATATGTATGTATACACACACACACATATACTTGTGCACACCCTTACGCTCCTACTCTATACAGCTTACAGCTGCAGCTTACCTTTCCATTTTATCAATCCATACCAAGAACTCTCTTTGAACCTTTTTAACTTTATCTTGTTACATATAGAATACAAGTTTCTATATAACCCAATTTCCTCATTGATGTCTTGTCTTGCTTTTTCCCCCACTACAGATCAACAGTTTATATTGCAGAGAGTTGCAGACTGTTCCATTGATTTGTATGCCATGATCGTGGTCTTATCAAGGTAACCATTTGGGTCAGTTAAGACCAGTATTATGAGACACCTACTGGTAAAATTCTAATTTTTTTCTTCTTCTACTCCTACCCAGGGCTTCACGCTCATTCTCCCAAGGGCTACCCACAGCTCAGCATGAGAAAATTCTCTGTGACATCTGGTGTACAGAGGTGAGCATCATTTTGGATTGTATGTGCCTTCCTTTATTATCCTATAATGCTGAATATCATCGTGCCACATAATCCCTTTATCTTCTCTGCAGGCTGAGACTCGCATCAGAGGAGGCTTACGAAATTTACGCGGTGTTGGAGGATCGGCCCTCTTTAAAAATCTGCGTTCTGTTTCAGCTGCATTGACGGAGAATGGGGGTGTTGTAGCTGCACACCCCTTAGGCTTTTAGTAAGGGACAGGAATGGTGTTCTAGGGAACAGAGTAACCATATACCAGTATCATCTGTTGCTCTTCCCCTGTGAGACATAATTGTATACTTTCACTGTTGCCTTTTTCTTCAGCTGTGTCATATTTATAATATATTTATCCTGTCTATTTGATTTGTTATTTCAAGGGTGCAACATAAAAGAAAAAGCTAAAGTGCCTATCAAAAAATACAGAATGTTTGTCCAGTGCCTATCATTGAGGGCTGGAGCTTAGACATGTTTTGAAATAGAAATCCCTGAACCACTAATTTACCGACCTATGCTGAAACAGGGGGGTATCTTTGGAATCTGTCCTGTCTCTAGCCCTCAAGGATAATTGGAAAGTCTGGATACTTTTTGTCTACTACTTGTTCAGGAGAATAATTACTGTATGTCATTAGCATTATCAATGTCCAAATAAAACAATTTTATAACACAACTGAACTTAATCTTTACCCATAAGCTATGAGAGAGGCTGTAAAATATTATTGTACTAACGGTAATTACTTTGATAAGCAGTTTTTTTTGTTATTAAAAGCCAACTTACCCTGAACTAAACCGCCATGGAGGTCAGTTGATTTGCAAAGAATTTGACTGGTTTTCAATTGTTTCCTTTACCACCCTGTAACTAAACTAATTGTTCTTTAGTTTTCAATATAAAGTAGGTAAAAAAAAAACACACCAATTCTTTCTTAAAGGAACAGCCTACTTGAAAGTGTTTGTTTAAAAAGATAGATAATCCCTTTATTACCAATACCCCAGTTTTGCATAAAGAACACGGTTATATTAATATACTTTTGACCTCTGTGATTACCTTGTGTCAAAGCCTCTGCAGACTGTCCCTTATCTCAGTTCTTTTGACAGACGTGCATTTTAGCCAATCAGTTCTGACTCATAAATAACTCCAAAGGAACACAATGTTTTCTATATGGCACACATGAACTAGCATTGTCAAATAGGAAAAAACTATCAAAATGCACTGAGATAAGAGGCAGCCTTCAAGGGCTTGGAAATTGGCATATGAGCCTACCTAGGTCTAGCGTTCAACAAAGAACAAAGCAAATTTGATAAGACATAATTTATGTAAGAACTTACCTGATACATTTATTTTGTGGTGGCGAGAGTCCACAAGCTAGTTACTGATGGGATATACATTCTTACCAGGAGGGGGCAAAGTTTCCCAAACCTCAAATGCCTATTAATACACCTCCCACATCACTCATACCTCAGTTTAATGTATAGCCAAGTTAATGAGGTGTATAAGGAGTAAAAGCATAAAAAAGAGGAACAGGATAAATAATGTGCTTTATAAAAAAAAAAAATCATAACCCCCAAAAAATGGGGGGGGGGGGGGGTCTTGTGGACTCTCACCACTATGAAAGAAAACATAATTTCTCCAACATAGGTGTGTCCGGTCCACGGCGTCATCCTTACTTGTGGGATATTCTCTTCCCCAACAGGAAATGGCAAAGAGCCCAGCAAAGCTGGTCACATGATCCCTCCTAGGCTCCGCCTTCCCCAGTCATTCTCTTTGCCGTTGTACAGGCAACATCTCCACAGAGATGGCTTAGAGTTTTTTGGTGTTTAAATGTAGTTTTTATTCTTCAATCAAGAGTTTGTTATTTTAAAATAGTGCTGGTATGTACTATTTACTCTGAAACAGGAAAGAGATGAAGATTTCTGTTTGTAAGAGGAAAATGATTTTAGCAACCGTTACTAAAATCGATGGCTGTTTCCACACAGGACTGTTGAGAGGAATTAACTTCAGTTGGGGGAAACAGTGAGCAGACTTTTGCTGCTTGAGGTATGACACATTTCTAACAAGACTCGGTAATGCTGGAAGCTGTCATTTTCCCTATGGGAACCGGTAAGCCATTTTCTTTGTTTAAGTAAAAGAATAAAGGGCTTCATTAGGGCTTAAAAAACTGGTAGACATTTTTCTGGGCTAAAACGATTACTTTACTAAGTATATTTGGCAGATTATTACTTTTAATAGTTGTTAAATCTTGGGGATTGTTTTAATAAAAACGGCAGGCACTGTATTGGACACCTTTTTCACTGGGGGCCTTTTCTAGTCATAGACAGAGCCTCATTTTCGCGCCTCTAATGCGCAGTTGTTTTTGGAAAGCATGGCATGCAGATGCTTGTGTGAGGAGCTAAGAACCACTGAAAAAGCTTATAGAAGGCATCATTTGGTATCGTGTTCCCCTCTGGGCTTGGTTGGGTCTCAGTAAAGCAGATACCTAGGACTGTATAGGGGTTAAATGTAAAAACGGCTCCGGTTCCGTTATTTTAAGGGTTAAAGCTTTCAAATTTGGTGTGCAATACTTTTAAGGCTTTAAGTTACTGTGGTGAAATTTTGGTGAAATTTGAACAATTCCTTCATACTTTTTCACATATTCAGTAATAAAGTGTGTTCAGTTTAAAATTTAAAGGGACAGTAACGGTTTTATTGTAAAACGTTTTTTGTGCTTTGTTAACAAGTTTAAGCCTGTTTAACATGTCTGAACCATCAGATAACGATGTTCTATATGTATGAAAGCCAATGTGTCTCCCCATTTAAATATATGTGATATATTTGTGTCATAATGTCCAAACAAAGTAGGGATAATAATGCCATAGATATGATATTGCCCAAGATGATTCCTCTAATGAGGGGAGTAAGCATGGTACTGCATCATCCCCTTCTGTGTCTACACCAGTTTTGCCCACACAAGAGGCCCCTAGTACATCTAGTGCGCCAATACTTATTACCATACAACAATTAATGGCTGTAATGGATAATTCTATTGCATGCATTTTTTTCCAATATGCCTACTTATCAGAGAAAGCGTGATTGCTCTGTTTTAAACACTGAGGAGCAAGAGGACGCTGATGATATCTTTTCTGACATACCCTCACACCTATCTGAAGGGGCCAGGAGGGAGGTTTTGTCTGAGGGAGAAATTTCAGATTCAGGGAAAATTTCTCAACAAGCAGAACCTGATATTGTAACTTTTAAATTTAAATTTCAACATCTCCACGCACTACTTAAGGAGGTATTATCTACTCTGGATGATTGTGACAATTTGGTCATTCCAGAGAAATTAGGTAAGATGGACAAGTTCCTAGAGGTTCCGGTGCTCCCCGATGTTTTTCCTATACCCAAGCGGGTGGCGGACATAGTAAATAAGGAGTGGGAAAGGCCCGGCATACCCTTTGTCCTCCCCCTATATTTAAGAAATTAGTTTCCTATAGTCGACCCCAGAAAGGACTTATAGCATACAGTCCCCAAGGTCGAGGGGGGCGGGTTCTACTCTAAACAAACGCACTTCTATTCCTATAGAAGATAGTTGTGCTTTCAAGATCCTATGGATTAAAGGTTAGAGGGTTTGCTTAAAAGGATGTTTGTTCAGCAAGGTTACCTTCTACAACCAATTTCATGCATTGTTCCTGTCACTACAGCTGCGTGTTTCTGGTTCGAAGAACTAGAAAAGTCGCTTAATAAAGAATCTTCGTACGAGGAGGTTTTGGACAGAGTTCAAGCTCTTAAATTGGCTAACTCTTTTTTATTTTAGATGCCGCTTTGCAATTAGCTAGATTAGCGGCGAATAATTCAGGGTTTGCTATCGTGGCGCTCAGAGCGCTTTTGCTTAACATCCCTTTCAAGGGTAAAACACTGTTTGGCCCTGACTTGAAAGAGATTATTTCAGACATCACTGGGGGAAAGGGCCACGCCCTCCCACAGGATAGGTCTTTTAAGGCTAAAAATAAGCCAAATTTTCGTCCCTTTCGCAGAAACGGACCAGCCTCAAATTCTACACCCTCTAAGCAAGAGGGTAATACTTCTCAAACCAAGCCAGCCTGGAGGCCGATGCAAGGCTGGAACAAGGGTAAGCAGGCCAAGTCACCTGCCACTGCTACCAAAACAGCATGAAGTGTTGGCCCCCGATCTGGGAAGGATCTGGTGGGGGGCAGACTTTCTCTCTTTGCTCAGGTTGGGGCAAGAGATGTTCAGGATCCTTGGGCGCTAGAAATAGTTTCTTAAGGTTATCTCCTGGAATTCAGGGAACTACTCCCAAGGGGAAGGTTCCACGGGTCTCAATTATCTTCGAACAGGCATTCTTACACTGTGTAGAAGACCTGTTAAGCATGGGAGTGATTCATCCTGTTCCATTAGGAGAACAAGGGATGGGTTTTTACTCCAACCTGTTCATAATTCCCAAATAAGAGGGAACATTCAGACCTATTTTAGATCTCAAGATTCTAAACAAGTTTCTAAGGGTTTCATCATTCAAAATGGAAACCATTCGAACGATCCTTTCTACCATCCAGGAAGGTCAATTCATGACCACGGTGGACTTAAAGGATGCGTACCTACGTATTCCTATCCACAAGGAACATTTTCGGTTCCTAAGGTTCGCCTTTCTGGACAAGCATTACCTGTGGCATTTCCATTCGGATTAGCCACTGCTCCAAGGATTTTCACAAGGGTACTAGGGTCCCTTCTAGCGGTGCTAAGACCAAGGGGCATTGCAGTAGTACCTTACTTGGACGACATCCTGATTCAGGTGTCGTCTCTGTCAAAAGCAAGGGCTCATACGGACATTGTCCTAGCCTTTCTCAGATCTCACAGGTGGAAAGTGAACATAGAAAAAAGTTCTCTGTCCCCGTCAACAAGCGTTCCCTTCTTGGGAACAATAATAGTTTCCTTAGAAATGAAGGTTTTTCTGACAGAGGCCAGAAAATCAAAACTTCTAAGCTCTTGTCAGGTACTTCATTCTGTTCTTATTCCTTCCATAGCGCAGTCCATGGAAGTAATAGGGTTGATGGTTGCGGCAATGGACATAGTTCCTTTTGCACGAATTCATCTAAGACCATTGCACCTGGGCATGCTCAGACAGAGGAATGGGGATTCTACAGTCTTGTCTCCGACGATACAAGTAGATCAAATAACCAGAGATTCACTCCGTTGGTGGCTGACCCTGGACAACCTGTCACAGGGAATGAGCTTCCGCAGACCAGAATAGGTCATTGTCACGACCGACGCCAGTCTGGTGGGCTGGGGCGCGGTCTGGGAACCCCTGAAAACTCAGGGTCTATGGTTTCGGGAAGACTCTCTTCTCCCGATAAACATAATGGAACTGAGAGCGATATTCAATGCTCTCAAGGCTTGGCCTAGACTAGCAAAGGCCAAATTCATAAGGTTTCAATCAGTCATCATGACGACTGTTACATATATCAACCATCAGGGGGTAACAAGGAGTTCCCTGGCGATGGAGGAGCATCCGGGGGAGTGGGAACTCCATCTGGAAATCTTTGCCCAAATAACTCAATTATGGGGCATTCCAGACTTGGTTCTGATGGCCTCTCGTCAGAACTTCATGGTCCCTTGTTACGGGTCCAAATCCAGGGATCCCAAGGCGACTCTATTGGATACAATAGTAGCACCTTGGATCTTCAACCTAGCTTATGTATTCCCACCGTTTCCTCTCATTCCCAGGCTGGTAGCCAGGATCAATCTGGAGAGGGCTTCGGTGACCTTGATAGTTCCTGTGTGGCCACGCAGGACTTGGTATGCAGACCTGGTGAATGTGTCATCGGCTCCACCATGGAAGCTACCTTTGCGTCAGGACCTTCTTATTCAGGGTCCATTTGAACATCCGAATCTGGTTTTCCTCCAACTGACTGCTTGGAGTTTGAACGCTTGATTTTATCAAAGCGTGGGTTTTCAGATTCTGTAGTAGATACTCTTATTCAGGCTAGAAAGCCTGTAACTAGAAAAATTTACCATAATATATGGAAAAAATATATCTGTTGGTGTGAATCTAAAGGATTCCCATGGAACAAGATAAAAATTCCTAAGATTCTTTCCTTTCTACAAGAAGGTTTGGAGAAAGGATTTTCTGCGAGTTCTCTGAAGGGACAGATCTCTGCTTTATCTGTTTTACTTCACAAAAGGCTGGCAGCTGTGCCAGACGTTTAAGCGTTTGTTCAGGCTCTGGTTAGAATCAAGCCTGTTTACAGACCTTTGACTCTTCCCTGGAGTCTTAATCTAGTTCTTTCAGTTCTTCAAGGGGTTCCGTTTGAACCCTTACATTCCATAGATATTAAGTTATTATCTTGGAAAGTTTTGTTTTAGGTTGCAATTTCTTCTGCTAGAAGAGTTTCTGAGTTATCTGCTCTGCAGTGTTCTCCGCCCTATCTGGTCCATGCAGATAAGGTGGTTTTTACGTACTGAGCCTGGTTTTCTTCCGAAGGTTGTTTCCAACAAAAATATTAACCAGGAGATAGTTGTACCTTCTTTGTGTCCGAATCCAGTTTCATAGAAGGAACGTTTGTTACACAATTTGGACGTTGTCCGTGCTCTAAAATTCTATTTAGATGCTACAAAGGATTTCAGACAAACATCTTCCTTGTTTGTTGTTTATTCTGGTAAAAGGAGAGGTCAAAAAGCAACTTCTACCTCTCTATCTTTTTGGCTTAAAAGCATCATCAGATTGGCTTATGAGACTGCCGGACGGCAGCCTCCTGAAAGAATCACAGCTCACTCCACTAGGGCCGTGGCTTCCACATGGGCCTTTAGGAACGAGGCTTCTGTTGATCAGATATGTAAGGCAGCGACTTGGTCTTCACTGCACATTTTTACCAAATTTTACAAATTTGATACTTTTGCTTCTTCTGAGGCTATTTTTGGGAGAAAGGTTTTGCAAACCGTGGTGCCTTCCATCTAGGTGACCTGATTTGCTCCCTCCCATCATCCGTGTCCTAAAGCTTTGGTATTGGTTCCCACAAGTAAGGATGACGCCGTGGACCGGACACACCTATGTTGGAGAAAACAGAATTTATGTTTACCTGATAAATTACTTTCTCCAACGGTGTGTCCGGTCCACGGCCCGCCCTGGTTTTTTAATCAGGTCTGATGAATTATTTTCTTTAACTACAGTCACCACGGTATCATATGATTTCTCCTATGCAAATATTCCTCCTTTACGTCGGTCGAATGACTGGGGAAGGCGGAGCCTAGGAGGGATCATGTGACCAGCTTTGCTGGGCTCTTTGCCATTTCCTGTTGGGGAAGAGAATATCCCACAAGTAAGGATGACGCCGTGGACCGGACACACCGTTGGAGAAAGTAATTTATCAGGTAAACATAAATTCTGTTTTATGCTTACCTGATAAATTTATTTATTTCCGGATATGGTGAGTCTACGGAATCATCAATTACTAGTTGGAATATCACTCCTGGCCAGCAGGAGGCGGCAAAGAGCACTACAGCAAAGCTGCTATATATGTCACTTCCCTTAAACCTAACCTCCAGTCATTCGGCCGAAGGAAAAATGGAAAAAAGATAACACAAAAGTGTAGAGGTGCCTGGGGTTTTAGAAAAAATAACGGTCTTAAATAAAGGGTGGGCCGTGGACTCACCTTATCTGGAAATAAATACATTTATCAGGTAAGCATAAATTATGTTTTCTTTCCTAAAATATGGTGAGTCCACGGAATCATCAATTACTAGTGGGAATCAATACCCAAGCTAGAGGACACAGATAAGGGAGGGACAAGACAGGTAGACCTAAACAGAAGGCACCACCGTTTGAAGAACCCTTCTCCCAAAAGAAGCCTCAGCTGAGGCAAAAGTATCAAATTTCTTAAACTTTTGCAGCCTTGCAAATCTGTTCCACAGAAGCTTCATTTTTAAAGGCCCAGGAAGAAGAAACAGCCCTTGTGGAATGAGCAGTGATTCTCTCAGGAGGTTGCTGTCCAGCAGTCTTATAGGCCAAACGAATAATACTCCTTAGCCAAAGAGAAAGAAGTAGCCATAGCTTTCTGACCCTTGCGCTTCCCAGAAAAACAAGCAAACAAAGCAGAAGTCTGAAGAAAGTCCTTAGTCGCCTGAAGATAGAACTTAAATGCACGCACAACATCTAGGTTGTGCAACAAACGCTCCTTAGGAGAAGAAGGATTAGGACACAAGAAAGGACCACAATCTTATGATTAATATTCTTGATTGAAACAACCTTAGGTAGGAAACCTAATTTAGTACGTAGAACCACCTTATCAGAATGAAAAATAAGATAAGGAGAATCAAACTGCAAAGCCGAGAGCTAAGCAACAATAATCAAAACCTTCCAAGATAACATCTTAATATCTAAGGAATGAAAAGGTTCAAACTGACCCCACTGTAAAACTCTTAAGAACAAGGTTAAGACTCCAGGGAAGAGTAACGGGCTTAAACACAGGCCTGATCCTAACCAAGGCCTGAAAAAAGAGATTGCACGTCTGGCGCATCTGACAAACGCTTATGCAACAAAATAGACAACGCAGAAATCTGACCTTTCAGAGTACTAGCTGACAAACTCTTCTCCAGATCCTCCTGGAGAAAAGACAAAATCCTAGGAATCCTGATTCTACTCCAAGAGTAGCCTCTGTGTTCACAGCAACAGATATTTACGCCATATCTTATAGTAAATCTTTCTTGTCACAGGCTTATGAGCCTGAATCATGGTCACAATGACCAACTCTGAAAACCCATGCTTAGATAAAATCAAGCGTTCAATCTCCAAGCAGTCAGCTTCAGAGAAACAAAATTTGGATGAAGAGACCCTGAAGTAGAAGGTCCTTTCTCAGAGGGAGTCTCCACAGAGGTAGAGACATTTCCACTAGATCTGCATACCAGATCCTGCTAGGCCACGCCGGCGCTATCTGAATCAGACACCCTCTCCTGCTTGATCCGAGCAATGACTCTTGGCAGAAGAGCGAATGGAGGAAATATGAATGCTAGACTGAAATTCCAAGGAACCGCCAGAGCATCTATCAAAAAATCCTGTGGATCCCTTGACCTCGAGCCATACCTCAGAAGCTTGGCTTTCTGCCGAGAAGCTATGAGATCCAGTTCTGGATGCCCCCAATTGATGATTAAACTGGAAAATACTTCCGGATGGTGTTCCCCGGATGAAAGGTTTGTCGACTCAGAAAATCTGCCTCCCAATTGTCCACTCCTGGGATGTGGATCGCAGAAAGACAACAGTTGTGAGACTCCGCCCACTGGATTGTCCAAGCCACCTTTGTCATGACTAAGGAACTCCGAGTTCCTCCCTGGTGGTTGAAGTACGCCACCAATGTTATGTTGTCCGACTGGAACCTGATAAACCGGGCTAAGGCTAACTCAGGCCAGGCCAGTAGAGCATTAAATATCGCTCTCAGTTCTAGAATGTTTATAGGGAGAACTGGCTCCTCCCGAGTCCAAAGACCCTGAGTCTTCAATGACCCCCAAATTGCTCCCCACCCTAGAAGGCTGGCATCCATGGTCACTATCACCCAGGAAGGACTGCGAAAGGTAGTTCTCTGGGAGAGGTGTTCCTGAGAACAGCACAGAAGAGAGTGCCTTGTTGCCTGATCCAGAACTAATTGCGGAGATAAATTTGCCTTAACATGCAAAGGTCTGAGATGGAACCGATCAAATGGAATGATGTCCATGGAAGCTATCATCAGACCAATTACCTCAATACATAGAACCACTGATGGCCGAGGAGAGGACTGAAGGACAAGACGAGTCAAATATCTTCATTAGTAGGGAGCCTATTATGATCCCTAAAAACACTACCCTTGTGGCTGGAATCGGAGAACTCTTTTCCAAATTTACCTTCCAACCATGGGAGCGAAGAAAAGACAACAAGATCTCCGTACGAGAGTTTGCTTGTTGAAAAGACGGAGAGGACTGAAGGACAAGACGAGTCAAATATCTTCATTAGTAGGGAGTCTATTATGATCCCGAAAAACACTACCCTTGTGGCTGGAATCAGAGAACTCTTTCCCAAATTTACCTTCCAACCATGGGAGTGAAGAAAAGACAACAAGATCTCCATACAAGAGTTTGCTTGTTGAAAAGACGGCGCCTGAAACAGAATGTTGTCCAGATAAGGAGCTACTGCCATGCCCGAAGGGATCACTGCCAAAAGAGCCCCCCAGGACCTTTGAGAAAATTCTGGGAGCTATGGCAAGGCCGAAAGGAAGAGCCAAAGCTTAGAAACTTGTGATGATCCCGTTGAATGGGAACATGAAGGTACGCATCCTTTAAGTCTATGGTTGTCATAAACTGACCCTCTAGACCCAAAAGAAGAATGGAACGTATTGTCTCCATCTTGAAGGACGGTACTCTGATAAACTAGTTTAAACACAAAGTCTAAAATAGGTCCGTATGTCCCCTCTTTCTTGGGAACCACAAACAGATTTGAATAAAATCCCAGACCTTGTTCCTGTGGAGGAACTATAAATCCCAGGGCAAAAGATCCTTGATACAATTTAAGAACGCCTCTCTATTTATCTGGTCTACAGGTAATCTTGAGAGAAGAAACCTGCCTCTGGGAGAAAAAGTCTTGAATTCTATCTCGTACCCCTGAGATACAATTTCCAAAGCCCACAGGTCTGGGACATCTCGTATCCAAGCCTGAGCAAATTGAGAAAGCGTGCCCCCAACTAGATTGGTTCCTGGATCGGGGACCGACCCTACATGCTGACTTGGAGTCAGCCGCAGGCTTCTTAGATTATTTCTCCTTGTTCCAAGACTGACCAGACTTCCAGGAAGACTTGGATAGTTCCTGTTTGAAAAAGGAAGCGGAGGGTTTACCTTTAAATTTAAGAAAGGAACGCCCTTTCTGCTTATTCTTCTTATCCAGGGGAAGAAAAGATCCCTTTCCTCCTGTGATATCTGAAATAATTTCAGCCAAACCAGGCCCAAACAAGTTTGTACCCTTGTAGGGAATAGCTAATAACTTAGATTTTAGAAGAAACATCCGCAGACCAGGATTTTAACCAAAGGGCTCTGTGAGCTAGAACCCCAAAACCAGACATTTTTGCTCCCAGTTTAATGACCTATAAAGAAGCATCTGAAATAAAGGAATTGGCTAACCTTAAGAGCCTTAATCCTGTCCTGGATCTCCAAAAGAAGAGTGTCTGCCTGAACAAAATCAGACAAAGCATCAAACCAGTAAGCTGCAGCGCTGGTAACAGTAGCAATACACACCGCAGGCTGCCATTGAAGACCTTGGTGAACATGCATTTTCTTTAATAATGCCTCCAATTTCTTATCAATTGGATCTTTAAAAGAACAAGTATCCTCTATGTGAATAGTGGTCCTCTTAGCCAAAGTGGAAATCGCTCCTTCTACCCTAGGAACCATTTGATGCACCCAAAGAATCAGACTTCTGAGAGGAAATACTTTGATTAGCCACCTCAGGATCAGAAACCTTACTGTTATTTTAAATTTCCTTTTGCGATTTCCCTGCAGCATGGGAAAAGCAGACAGCGCCTCAGATACCGCAGAAGATACCTAGGCAGCAATATCTTGCAAAGTAACTCCAGACGGAGCATGAGAAGAAACGCAAGGCACTGCATGTGCAGATGAATAGATTTGGGATGCTTGAGGAGAAAGATGTGGCACATCTGAAACAGGAGGATCCTGAACAGCATCCGCCTTAGCTAATTATGGCTCAGAATCAAAAACAAAATTTATGCTTACCTGATAAATGTATTTCTTTTTGGATATGATGAGTCCACGGATTTCATCCTTACTTGTGGGATATCACCTCTTGGTCAGCAGGAGGAGGCAAAGAGCACCACAGCAGAGCTGTATAAATAGCTCCTCCCTTCCCTGCCACTCCAGTCATTCGACCAAAGTTTAGGAAGAGAAAGGAAAAGCCAAGGTGCAGAGGTGTCTGAAGTTTAACAAAAACAAATAATAATAACCTGTCTCATAGAACAGGGCGGGCCGTGGACTCATCGTATCCAAAAAGAAATTTATCAGGTAAGCATACATTTTGTTTTCTTTTTTAAGATACAATGAATCCACGGATTTCATCCTTATTTGTGGGATACAATACCAAAGCTATAGTACACGGATGAAAAAGGGAGGGACAAGACAAGAAACCTAAACGGAAGGCACCACTGCTTGAAAAACTTTCCTCCCAAAAGCAGCCTCAGCAGAGGCAAAAGTATCAAATTTGGAAAAAGTGTGAAGAGACAATCATGTTGCAGCTTTGCAAATCTGCTCAACAGAAGCATCATTTTTGAATGCCCATGAGGAAGCCACAGCCCTAGTGGAATGAGCCGTAATTCGCTCAGGAGGCTACTGTCCAGCAGTCTCATATGCCAAACGGATGATGATACTCAGCCAAAAAGAAAGAGAGGTAGCCGTAGCTTTCTGACCCCTACGTTTCCCTGAAAAAATAAAGAAGATGATTACCGAAAATCCTTAGTTGCTTGTAAATAAAACTTTAAAGCACGGACTACGTCTAAATTATGTAACAGATGTTCCTTAGAAGAAGGATTAGGACACAAGGAAAGAACAACAATCTCCTGATTAATATTCTTGTTCGAAACAACTTTAGGAAGAATTAACTAACCAAAAATAAAAAAATAAGATGAGGAGAATCAAACTCTAATGCTGAAAGCTCAGATACTCTTCGAGCAGAAGAAATAGCAACCAGAAATAAGACTTTCCAAGATAATAACTTAATATCAATGGAATGCATAGGTTCCAATGGAACCCCTTGAAGAACTCTTAAGAACTAAATTTAAACTCCAAGGAGGAGTAATTGGTCTATATACAGGCCTGATTCTAGTCAGAGCCTGACAAAAAGATTGTACATCTGGAACACCTGCCAGACGCTTGTGTAACAAAATAGATAAAGCAGAAATCTGTCCCTTTAAGGAACTTGCTAACAGCCCCTTCTCCAATCCTTCTTGGAGAAAGGACAAAATCCTAGGAATCCTAACCCTACTCCATGAGTAGCCCTTGGAATCACACCAATAAAGATATTTACGCCATATCTTATGATAAATTTTCCTAGTAACAGGCTTACGTGCCTTAATTAAGGTATCTATGACTGAATCAGAAAACCCTCGCTTAGATAAAAATTAAGCATTCAATTTTCAAGCAGTCAGCTGCAGAGAAACTAGATTCGAATGATGGAAGTGACCTTGAATGAGAAGGTATTTCCTCAATGGGAGCTTCCACGGTGGCTGAGATGACATGTCCACCAGATCCGCATACCAAATCCCACGAGGCCACACAGGAGCAATGAGAATTACCAACGCCCTCTCCTGTTTGACTCGAGCAATCACCCTTGGGAAGAAGAGCAAACTGAGGAAATACATAAGCTAGGCTGAAAGACCAAGGCACTGCAAGGGCATCTATCAGCTCCGCCTGGGGATCCCTGGACCAGTATCTTGGAAGCTTGGCATTCTGACGAGATGCCATGAGATCCAACTCTGGCCTGCCCCTTCTGAGAATCAGATTGGAAATTATCTCAGGATGGAGTTCCCATTCCCCCGGATGAAATGTCTGCCTGCTCAGAAAATCTGCCTCCCAGTTTTCCACCCCTGGGATGTAGATCGCCGATAGATGGCAGGAGTGAGACTCCCCCCACTGTATGATCTTGGCTACTTCTGTCATCGCTAAGGAACTCCTTGTTCCTCCCTGATGATTGATGTAAGCTACCGTCGTTATGTTGTCCGACTGAAATCTGATGAATTGGGCTGAAGCCAACTGAGGCCAAACCCGAAGAGCATTGAATATTGCTCTCAACTCGAAGATATTGATGGGAAGTAGAGACTCCGCTGGAGTCCATACACCCTGAGCCTTTAGGGAGTTCCAAACTGCTCCCCAACCTAACAGACTGGCATCCGTTGTCACTATCACCCATGAGGGTCTGCACAAGCATGTCCCCTGGGACAGATGATCCAGTGACAACCACCATAGAAGAGAATCTCTTGATCTAGAAATATTAGAGGTGACAGATCTGTATAATCCCCATTCCACTTACTGAGCATGCTCAATTGCAGGGGTCTGAGATGAAACCGTGCAAACGGGACAATGTCCATTGCCGCCACCATTAATCTGATTACCTCCATGCACTGAGCCACTGACGGACGAGGATTGGACTGAATGGCTCGACATGTATTCAGAATTTGTAATTTTCTGACCTCCGTCAGAAAGATCATTAAAATAGAGTTGATTATAGTTCCCAGAAAGGGCACCCTTGTCTGAGGAACTAACAAACACTTTCCTAGGTTTACCTTCCACCCGTGGGTTCTTAGGAAGGAAAGCACATCGGTATGGGACCTTGCCAGTTGAAATGTTGACTCCTGGATAAGAATATCGTCCAGATAAGGCGCCATTGCAATGCGCCGCTGCCGTAGAACCGCCAGTAAAGACCCCAGAATCTTCATGAAGATTCTGGGTGCTGTGGCTAGACCGAAAGGAAGAGCCACAAACTGAAAGTGTTTATCCAGAAACGCAAATCTCAGAAACTTGAAATGATCTCTGTGGATGGGAACATGGAGGTATGCATCCTTTAGATCCACTGTTACCATAAATTGACCCTCCTGGACCAATGGAAGAATGGTATGAATAGTTTCCATCTTGAAAGATGGAACTCCGAGAAACTTGTTAGACTTTTGAGATCTAAGATAGGTCTGAAAATTTCCTCTTTTTTGGGAACTACAAACAGATTTGAATGAAATTCCTGTCCTTGCTCCTGAATTGGAACAAGACAAATTACTCCCATGGAGAAGAGGTCTTTTAGACAGTTTAAGAACGCCTCTCTTTATCTGGTCTACAGATAATCGAGAAAGAAGAATCCTTCCTCTGGGGGAAGAATTTCTGAATTCCAGCTTGTATCCCTGAGACACTATATCGCCCAGGGATCCAGAACATCTCTCATCCAAGCCTGGATGAAGAAAGACAGACTGCCCCCTACTAGATCTGGTCCCAGATCGGGGGCCAACCCTTCATGCTGACTTGGGGCCAGCAGCAGGTTTCTTGGATTGCTTACCCTTGTTCCAAGATTGATTAGGCCTCCAGGTAGACTTTTTGCAAATAGTTCCCTTCCTGTTTAGAGGAAGAGGGGATACCTTTGAAATTTCGAAAGGAACGAAAATTACTATGTCTACCTCTCTGTTTGGATTTCTTACTCTGAGGCAGGAGATGACCCTTGCCTCCCGTTATGTCAGAAATAATTCATTTTAAGTCAGGTCCAAACAGGGTCTTCCCCTTATAAGGAATAGCTAAAAGCTTAGACTTTGACGACACATCCGCAGACCAAGATTTTAACCATAAAGTTCTGCATGCTAAGATGGAGAACCCCGAACTCTCAGCCGCTAGTTTGGTAATCTGCAGAGAAGCATCTGTAATAAAGGAATTAGCCAATTTAAAAGCTTTAATCCTATCCTATATCTCTTCCAAAGAAGTCTCAACCTTAAGAGACTCTTCCAGAGCATCAAACCAATAAGCCGCCGCACTTTTAACCGTAACCATGCAGACTGCTGGTTGTAAAAGCAACCCCTGATGAACATAGATTTTCTTAAGTATACCCTCTAATTTCTTATCAATAGGGTCTTTAAAAGCACAACTATCCTCAATAGGAATAGTAGTATGTTTAGCCAAGGTGGAAATAGCTCCTTCCACCCTAGGAACCGCCTGCCAAGAATCCCTGATAGCGTCAGCTATAGGGTACATTTTCCTAAAAATAGGAGGAGAGAAGGGAATACCTGGCCTCTCCCATTCCATAGCAATAATTTCTGAAGTTCTTTTAGGAACTGGAAAAACATCAGAATAAGAAGGGACTTCAAGATATCTGTCCCGCTTACTCAATTTCTCTTGTAAGATGTATCGAGTCCATGGATTCATCCATACTTGTGGGATATTCTCCTTCCTAATAGGAAGTGGCAAAGAGAGCACCCACAGCAGAGCTGTCTATATAGCTCCTCCCTTAGCTCCGCCCCCCAGTCATTCTCTTTGCCTGCTTAACTGCTAGGAAGGGTAAAGTGAGTGTGGTGACAAAAATGTTAGTTTTTATTTTCTCAAGCAAAAGTTTATTTTAAATGGTACCGGTGTGTATTATTTACTCTCTGGCAGAAAAGGGATGAAGATTTCTGCAAGGAGGATGGTGATCTTAGCACTTTGTAACTAAGATCCACTGCTGTTCTCACAAGAGCTGAAAAGTACAGGAAAACTTGAGTTGGGGGAATGGTTTGCAGGCTAAACTGCATTGAGGTATGTGCAGTCTATTTCTCTTGTTAAGTGTGTTCAGTCCACGGGTCATCCATTACTTATGGGATATATTCTCCTTCCCAACAGGAAGTTGCAAGAGGATCACCCAAGCAGAGCTGCTATATAGCTCCTCCCCTCACATGTCATACCCAGTCATTCTCTTGCAACTCTCAACAAAGAAGGAGGTCGCGAGAGGAGTTGGAGTTTTTACTTAATTATTCTTCAATCAAAAGTTTGTTATTTTAAAATGACACCGGAGTGTGCCGTTTTTTGTATCTCAGGCAGTATTTGGAGAAGAATCTGCCTGCGTTTTTCTATGATCTTAGCAGACGTAACTAAGATCCGCTGGCTGTTCTCGACATTCTGAGGAGTAGGGTAACTTCAGAAAGAGGGGAATAGCATGCGGGGTCCCCCGCAAATGAGGTATGTGCAGTACATTATTTTCTGGGAATGGAATTGACTATGAAAATACTGCTGTTACCCATATGATGTAAGTACAGCCTTAAATGCAGTAGTAGCGACTGGTATCAGGCTGATAAATGTATGCGCAGTTGAGTTATTTTCTAGGGACTAGAATTTGACTGAGAAAATACTGTTAATACTGAAATAATGTTTAAGCCTTATCTGCAGTGGAAGCGACTGGTAACAGGCTTAGTGATAACTTTGCATGACATTCAAAATGTTGTTTTTTAAAACGTTTACTGTCATGTTATTCGTTTTGTGAGGTACTTTGGTGATAAATCTTTTTGGGCATGATTTTTTTCCACATGGCTAACGTATTTTCTGCATAAAAACCGTTATATCAGGTCTCCCACTGTTGTGAGTGGGAGGGACCTTGTTTTAGCACCTTGTTGCGCAGTTAAAATTCTAGCACAGTCTTCCTGTTTCTTCCTCCTTGATCCAGGACGTCTCTAGAGAGCTCAGGGGTCTTCAAAATTCGTTTTTGAGGGAGGTAATCAGTCACAGCAGATCTGTGACAGTGTGTTTGACTGTGATAAAAGCGTTAAATCTTAATTTGATATCCGTTTTTGGGTATTGAGGGGTTAATCATCCATTTGCTAATGGGTGCAATCCTCTGCTAATTAATACTTTTCTCGTTAAGAATTGTTGACTATAACTGAATTAGTTTTCCTTGTTATTCAACTGTATTTTTAAAAGCGCTGCAGCGTTTTTTCTATTGCTTGTAAACTTATTGAAAGTGATTTCCAAGCTTGCTAGCTTCATTGCTAGTCTGTTTAAACATGTCTGATACAGAGGAATCTGCTTGTTCATTATGTTCAAAAACCGATGTGGAGCCCAATAGAAATATGTGTACCAATTGTATTGATATTACTTTGAATAAAAGTCAATATGTACCGATAAAGAAATTATCATCAGACAACGAGGGGGAAGTTATGCCGTCTAACTCTCCTCACGTGTCAGTACCTGCATCTCCCGCTCGGGAGGTGCGTAAGATTGAGGCGCCAAGTACATGAAGGCCCTTACAAATCACTTTACATGATATGGCTAATGTTATGAAAGAAGTATTATACAATATGCCCGAATTAAGAGGCAAGCGCAATAGCTCTGGGTTAAGGACAGAGCGCGCTGATGACACGAGAGCCATGTCTGATACTGCGTCACAATTTGCAGAACATGAGGACGGTGAGCTTCATTCTGTCGGTGACTGTTCTGATCCGGGGAGACCGGATTCAGAAATTTTAAATTTAAGCTTGAGAACCTCCGCATGTTACTAGGGGAGGTGTTAGCGGCTCTGCATGATTGCGACACGGTGGCAATCCCAGAGAAATTATGTAGGTTGGATAGATACTATGCGGTACCGGTGTGTACTGACGTTTTTCCTATACCAAAAAGGCTTACAGAAATTATTAGTAAGGAGTGGGATATACCCGGTGTGCCCTTTTCCCCTCCTCCGATATTTAGAAAAATGTTCCCTATAGACGCCACCACACGAGACTTATGGCAGACGGTCCCTAAGGTGGAGGGAGCAGTTTCTACTTTAGCCAAGCGTACCACTATCCCGGTGGAGGATAGCTGTGCTTTCTCAGATCCAATGGATAAAAAATTAGAGGGTTACCTTAAGAAAATGTTTGTTCAACAAGGTTTTATATTGCAGCCTCTTGCATGCATTGCGCCTGTCACGGCTGCAGCGGCATTCTGGTTTGAGTCTCTGGAAGAGGCGATTTGCACAGCACCATTGGATGAGACTTTGAGCAAAGTTAGAACACTTAAACTGGCTAATGCGTTTGTTTCGGATGCCGTAGTGCATTTAACCAAACTTACGGCAAAAAATTCCGGATTCGCCATACAGGCGCGCAGGGCGCTATGGCTTAAATCCTGGTCAGCAGATGTAACTTCTAAGTCTAAACTACTTAACATTCCTTTCAAAGGGCAGACCTTATTCGGGCCCGGCTTGAAGGAAATTATTGCTGACATTACGGGAGGTAAGGGCCACACCCTTCCTCAGGACAGGGCCAAATCAAAGGCCAAATAGTCTAATTTTCGTGCCTTTCGTAACTTCAAGGCAGGAGCAGCATCAACTTCCTCCGCTCCAAAACAGGAAGGAACTACTGCTCGTTACAGACAGGGTTGGAAAGGCAACCAGTCATGGAACAAGGGCAAGCAGGCCAGAAAGCCTACTTCCGCCCCCAAGACAGCATGAAGACAGGGCCCCCTCTCCGGAGACGGATCTAGTGGGGGGCAGACTTTCTCTCTTCGCCCAGGCCTGGGCAAGAGATGTACAGGATCCCTGGACGTTGGAGATTATATCTCAGGGATACCTTCTGGATTTCAAAACTTCTCCACAAGGGAGGTTTCATCTGTCAAGGTTATCAACAAACCTAGTAAAGAAAGAGGCATTTCTACAATGTGTACAAGACCTCTTAGTGATGGGAGTGATCCACCCAGTTCCGCGAACGGAACGAGGACAAGGGTTTTACTCAAATCTATTTGTGGTTCCCAAAAAAGAGGGAACCTTCAGACCAATCTTAGACTTAAAAATCTTAAACAAATTCCTAAGGGTTCCATCGTTCAAGATGGAAACCATTCGGACCATCCTGCCCATGATCGAAGAGGGTCAATATATGACCACAGTGGACTTAAAGGATGCCTACCTTCACATACCGATTCACAAAGATCATTATCGGTACCTAAGATTTGCCTTTCTAGACAGGCATTACCAGTTTGTAGCTCTTCCCTTCGGGTTAGCTACGGCCCCGAGAATTTTTACAAAGGTTCTGGGCTCACTTCTGGCGGTACTAAGACCACGAGGCATAGCGGTGGCTCCGTACCTAGACGACATTCTGATTCAAGCGTCAAGTTTTCAAAATGCAAAGTCTCATACAGAGATAGTTCTAGCATTTCTGAGGTCGCATGGGTGGAAAGTGAACGTGGAAAAGAGTTCTCTGTTACCGCTCACAAGGGTTCCTTTTCTAGGGACTCTTATAGATTCTGTAGAGTTGAAGATTTACCTGACGGAGTCCAGGTTATCAAAGATTCTCAATGCTTGCCGTGCCCTTCACTCCATTCCAAGCCCATCAGTAGCTCAGTGTATGGAAGTAATCGGCTTGATGGTCGCGGCAATGGACATAGTGCCATTTGCGCGCCTGCATCTCAGACCGCTGCAACTATGCATGCTAAGTCAGTGGAACGGGGATTACTCAGATCTGTCCCCTTTGCTAAATCTTGACCAGGAGACCAGAGATTCTCTTCTCTGGTGGTTGTCACGGGTTCATCTGTCCGAAGGAATGACCTTTCGCAGACCAGATTGGACGATTGTAACAACAGATGCCAGCCTTCTAGGCTGGGGAGCAGTCTGGAACTCCCTGAAGGCTCAGGGATTGTGGACTCAGGAGGAGAAACTCCTACCAATCAACATTCTAGAATTAAGAGCAATATTCAATGCTCTTCTAGCTTGGCCTCAGTTAGCAACACTGAGGTTCATCAGGTTTCAGTCGGACAACATCACGACTGTGGCTTACATCAATCATCAAGGGGGAACCAGGAGTTCCTTAGCGATGTTGGAAGTCTCGAAGATAATTCGCTGGGCAGAGTCACACTCTTGCCACCTGTCAGCGATCTACATCCCAGGTGTGGAGAACTGGGAAGCAGATTTCTTCTGTTATGTGTGATCAGTCCACGGGTCATCATTACTTCTGGGATATAACTCCTCCCCAACAGGAAATGCAAGAGGATTCACCCAGCAGAGCTGCATATAGCTCCTCCCCTCTACGTCACTCCCAGTCATTCTCTTGCACCCAGCAACTAGATAGGATGTGTGAGAGGACTATGGTGATTATACTTAGTTTTTATAACTTCAATCAAAAGTTTGTTATTTTACAATAGCACCGGAGCGTGTTATTGCCTCTCTGGCAGAGTTTGAAGAAGAATCTACCAGAGTTTTTACTATGATTTTAACCGGAGTAGTTAAGATCATATTGCTGTTTCTCGGCCATCTGAGGGAGGTAAAAGCTTCAGATCAGGGGACAGCGGGCAGATGAATCTGCATTGAGGTATGTAGCAGTTTTTAATTTCTGAATGGAATTGATGAGAAAATCCTGCCATACCGTTATAATGACATGTATGTATACTCTACACTTCAGTATTCTGGGGATGGTATTTCACCGGAATTACTCTGTTAAAAGTACATTAAACCTTTTAATAGGTATTTATTATGTTAAACGTTTTTGCTGGAATGTAGAATCGTTTGCATTTTCTGAGGTACTGAGTGAATAAATATTTGGGCATTATTTTTCCACTTGGCAGTTGCTTGTTTTAATTGTGACAGTTTCGTTTCTCTCTCACTGCTGTGTGTGAGGGGGGGGGGCCGTTTTTGGCGCTCTTTGCTACGCATCAAAAAATTCCAGTCAGTTACTCTTGTATTTCCTGCATGATCCGGTTCATCTCTAACAGATCTCAGGGGTCTTCAAACTTCTTTGGAGGGAGGTAGATTCTCTCAGCAGAGCTGTGAGACTTATATATTGACTGTGATTAAAAACGTTGCTCTGTAATTTTTATGTTTCAAATTTAATTATTGTTACTTTACTAATGGGAACAAACCTTTGCTAAAAGTTGTGTTGTTTTTAAGGATTGATGCTATAACTGTCTTTCAGTTCATTATTTCAACTGTCATTTAATCGTTTAGTGCTTCTTTGAGGCACAGTACGTTTTTGTTAAATAAGATTGTAACCAAGTTGCAAGTTTATTGCTAGTGTGTTAAACATGTCTGATTCAGAGGAAGATATCTGTGTCATTTGTTCCAATGCCAAGGTGGAGCCCAATAGAAATTTATGTACTAACTGTATTGATGCTACTTTAAATAAAAGCCAATCTGTACAAATTGAACAAATTTCACCAAACAGCGAGGGGAGAGTTATGCCGACTAACTCGCCTCACGTGTCAGTACCTGCATCTCCCGCCCGGGAGGTGCGTGATATTATGGCGCCTAGTACATCTGGGCGGCCATTACAGATAACATTACAAGATATGGCTACTGTTATGACTGAAGTTTTGGCTAAATTACCAGAACTAAGAGGCAAGCGTGATCACTCTGGGGTGAGAACAGAGTGCGCTGATAATACTAGGGCCATGTCTGATACTGCGTCACAGCTTGCAGAACATGAGGACGGAGAGCTTCATTCTGTGGGTGATGGTTCTGATCCAAACAGATTGGATTCAGATATTTCAAATTTTAAATTTAAATTGGAGAACCTCCGTGTATTACTAGGGGAGGTTTTAGCGGCTCTTAATGATTGTAACACTGTTGCAATAACAGAAAAATTGTGTAGGTTGGATAAATACTTTGCGGTACCGGCGAGTACTGACGTTTTTCCTATACCTAAGAGACTAACTGAAATTGTTACTAAGGAGTGGGATAGACCCGGTGTGCCGTTCTCACCCCCTCCAATATTTAGAAAGATGTTTCCAATAGACGCCACCACACGGGACTTATGGCAAACGGTCCCTAAGGTGGAGGGAGCAGTTTCTACTTTAGCTAAGCGTACCACTATCCCGGTGGAGGATAGCTGTGCTTTTTCAGATCCAATGGATAAAAAATTAGAGGGTTACCTTAAGAAAATGTTTGTTCAACAAGGTTTTATATTGCAACCCCTTGCATGCATCGCGCCGATTACGGCTGCGGCAGCATTTTGGATTGAGTCTCTGGAAGAGAACCTTAGTTCAGCTACGCTGGACGACATTACGGACAGGCTTAGAGTCCTTAAACTAGCTAATTCATTCATTTCGGAGGCCGTAGTACATTTAACCAAACTTACGGCTAAGAACTCAGGATTCGCCATTCAGGCACGTAGGGCGCTGTGGCTAAAATCCTGGTCAGCTGATGTAACTTCTAAGTCCAAATTACTTAATATACCTTTCAAGGGGCAAACTTTATTTGGGCCCGGTTTGAAAGAAATTATCGCTGACATTACAGGAGGTAAGGGCCACGCCCTGCCTCAAGACAAAGCCAAAGCTAAGGCTAGACAGTCTAATTTTCGTCCCTTTCGGAATTTCAAAGCAGGAGCAGCATCAACTTCCACTGCACCAAAACAGGAAGGAGCTGTTGCTCGTTACAGACAAGGCTGGAAACCTAACCAGTCCTGGAACAAGGGCAAGCAGGCCAGGAAACCTGCTGCTGCCCCAAAGACAGCATGAACCGAGGGCCCCCGATCCGGGACCGGATCTAGTGGGGGGCAGACTCTCTCTCTTCGCCCAGGCTTGGGCAAGAGATGTTCAGGATCCCTGGGCGCTAGAGATCATATCTCAGGGATACCTTCTAGACTTCAAATTCTCTCCCCCAAGAGGGAGATTTCATCTGTCAAGGTTGTCAACAAACCAGATAAAGAAAGAAGCGTTTCTACGCTGTGTACAAGATCTGTTATTAATGGGAGTGATCCATCCGGTTCCGCGGTCGGAACAAGGACAAGGGTTTTACTCAAACCTGTTTGTGGTTCCCAAAAAAGAGGGAACTTTCAGGCCAATCTTGGATTTAAAGATCCTAAACAAATTCCTAAGAGTTCCATCGTTCAAAATGGAAACTATTCGGACAATCTTACCCATGATCCAAAAGGGTCAGTACATGACCACAGTGGATTTAAAGGATGCTTACCTTCACATACCGATTCACAAAGATCATTACCGGTATCTAAGGTTTGCCTTCTTAGACAGGCATTACCAGTTTGTAGCTCTTCCATTCGGATTGGCTACGGCTCCAAGAATCTTCACAAAGGTTCTGGGTGCCCTTCTGGCGGTACTAAGACCGCGAGGAATTTCGGTAGCTCCGTACCTAGACGACATTCTGATACAAGCTTCAAGCTTTCAAACTGCCAAGTCTCATACAGAGTTAGTTCTGGCATTTCTAAGGTCGCATGGATGGAAAGTGAACGAAAAGAAGAGTTCTCTTTTTCCTCTCACAAGAGTTCCATTCTTGGGGACTCTTATAGATTCTGTAGAAATGAAGATTTATCTGACAGAAGACAGATTAACAAAGCTTCTAAATGCATGCCGTGTCCTTCATTCCATTCAACTCCCGTCAGTAGCTCAATGCATGGAGGTGATCGGCTTAATGGTAGCAGCAATGGACATAGTACCCTTTGCACGTCTACATCTCAGACCGCTGCAATTGTGCTAAGTCAGTGGAATGGGGATTACTCAGACTTGTCCCCTACTCTGAATCTGGATCAAGAGACCAGAAACTCTCTTCTATGGTGGCTTTCTCGGCCACATCTGTCCAGGGGGATGCCATT
Source organism: Bombina bombina (assembly GCF_027579735.1). Classification (NCBI taxonomy): domain Eukaryota; kingdom Metazoa; phylum Chordata; class Amphibia; order Anura; family Bombinatoridae; genus Bombina; species Bombina bombina. The sequence goes on from NC_069504.1 coordinate 888,655,240, forward strand.
CAGCAGGCCGGACTGGACAATTGTAACAACAGACGCCAGCCTACTAGGTTGGGGCGCTGTCTGGAATTCTCTGAAGGCTCAGGGACAATGGAATCAGGAGGAAAGTCTCCTGCCAATAAACATTCTGGAATTAAGAGCAGTTCTCCATGCCCTTCTGGCTTGGCCCCAGTTAAAAACTCGGGGGTTCATCAGGTTTCAGTCGGACAACATCACGACTGTAGCTTACATCAACCATCAAGGAGGGACAAGAAGCTCCCTAGCAATGATGGAAGTATCAAAGATAATTCGCTGGGCAGAGTCTCACTCTTGCCACCTGTCAGCAATCCACATCCCGGGAGTGGAGAACTGGGAGGCGGATTTCTTGAGTCGCCAGACTTTTCATCCGGGGGAGTGGGAACTTCATCCGGAGGTCTTTGCCCAAATACTTCGACGTTGGGGCAAACCAGAGATAGATCTCATGGCGTCTCGCCAGAACGCCAAACTTCCTCGCTACGGGTCCAGATCCAGGGATCCGGGAGCGGTTCTGATAGATGCCTTGACAGCACCTTGGAACTTCGGGATGGCTTATGTGTTTCCACCCTTCCCGCTGCTTCCTCGATTGATTGCCAAAATCAAACAGGAGAGAGCATCAGTGATTCTAATAGCGCCTGCATGGCCACGCAGGACTTGGTATGCAGATCTAGTGGACATGTCATCCTGTCCGCCTTGGTCTCTACCTCTAAGACAGGACCTTCTGATACAGGGTCCATTCAAACATCAAAATCTAACTTCTCTGAAGCTGACTGCTTGGAAATTGAACGCTTGATTTTATCAAAACGTGGTTTTTCTGAGTCGGTTATTGATACCCTGATACAGGCTAGGAAGCCTGTTACCAGAAGGATTTACCATAAGATATGGCGTAAATACCTATACTGGTGCGAATCCAAAGGTTACTCCTGGAGTAAGGTTAGGATTCCTAGGATATTGTCCTTTCTACAAGAAGGTTTAGAAAAGGGTTTATCGGCTAGCTCATTAAGGGGACAGATCTCAGCTCTGTCCATCTTGTTACACAGGCGTCTGTCAGAAAATCCAGACGTCCAGGCCTTTTGTCAGGCTTTAGCTAGGATCAAGCCTGTGTTTAAAACTGTTGCTCCGCCATGGAGTTTAAACTTAGTTCTTAACGTTTTACAGGGTGTTCCGTTTGAACCCCTTCATTCCATTGATATAAAATTGTTATCTTGGAAAGTTCTGTTTTTAATGGCTATTTCCTCGGCTCGAAGAGTCTCTGAGTTATCAGCCTTACATTGTGATTCTCCTTATCTGATTTTTCACTCAGACAAGGTAGTTCTGCGTACTAAACCTGGGTTCTTACCTAAGGTAGTCTCTAACAGGAATATCAATCAAGAGATTGTTGTTCCATCCTTGTGTCCAAATCCTTCTTCAAAGAAGGAACGTCTTCTACACAATCTGGATGTAGTTTGTGCCCTCAAGTTCTACTTGCAGGCAACTAAGGATTTTCGACAAACGTCTTTCCTGTTTGTCGTGTACTCTGGTCAGAGGAGAGGTCATAAGGCTTCGGCTACCTCTCTCTCCTTCTGGCTTCGTAGCATAATTCGTTTAGCCTATGAGACTGCTGGACAGCAGCCTCCTGAAAGAATTACAGCTCATTCTACTAGAGCTGTGGCTTCCACTTGGGCCTTTAAGAATGAGGCCTCTGTTGAACAGATTTGCAAGGCTGCAACTTGGTCTTCGCTTCATACTTTTTCCAAATTTTACAAATTTGACACTTTTGCTTCTTCGGAGGCTATTTTTGGGAGAAAGGTTCTTCAGGCAGTGGTTCCTTCTGTATAATGAGCCTGCCTATCCCTCCCGTCATCCGTGTACTTTTGCTTTGGTATTGGTATCCCAGAAGTAATGATGACCCGTGGACTGATCACACATAACAGAAGAAAACATAATTTATGCTTACCTGATAAATTCCTTTCTTCTGTTGTGTGATCAGTCCACGGCCCGCCCTGTTTTAAGGCAGGTAAATATCTTTTAAATTATACTCCAGTCACCACTTCACCCTTGGTTTCTCCTTTCTCGTTGATTCTTGGTCGAATGACTGGGAGTGACGTAGAGGGGAGGAGCTATATGCAGCTCTGCTGGGTGAATCCTCTTGCATTTCCTGTTGGGGAGGAGTTATATCCCAGAAGTAATGATGACCCGTGGACTGATCACACAACAGAAGAAAGGAATTTATCAGGTAAGCATAAATTATGTTTTTCTAAGTCGCCAGACTTTTCATCCGGGGGAGTGGGAACTACACCCGGAGGTATTTGCTCAACTGATTCGTCGTTGGGGCAAACCGGATCTGGATCTTATGGCATCTCGCCAGAACGCCAAGCTTCCTCGTTACGGATCCAGGTCAAGGGACCCAGGAGTGGTGCTGGTAGATGCACTTGCAGCCCCTTTGGTTTTCAACATAGCTTATGTGTTTCCACCTTTTCCGTTGCTACCTCGACTGATTGCCAGGATCAAACAGGAGAGAGCATCAGTGATTCTGATAGCGCCTGCGTGGCCACGCAGGACCTGGTATGCAGACCTAGTGGACATGTCGTCCTGTCCACCATGGTCTCTACCTCTGAGGCAGGACCTTCTAATTCAGGGTCCTTTCAACCATCCAAACCTAATTTCTCTGAGGCTGACTGCTTGGAGATTGAACGCTTGATTCTATCAAAGCGTGGGTTTTCGGATTCGGTTATTGATACATTGATACAGGCTCGGAAACCTGTTACCAGAAAAATTTACCATAAGATATGGCGTAAATATTTATATTGGTGTGAATCCAAGAGTTACTCATGGAGTAAGGTTAGGATTACTAGGATATTGTCTTTTCTACAAGAGGGTTTAGAAAAGGGCTTATCCGCTAGTTCACTAAAGGGACAGATTTCTGCTCTGTCTATTCTTTTACACAAGCGTCTGGCAGGGAATCCAGACGTCCAGGCTTTTTGTCAGGCTTTGGCTAGGATTAAGCCTGTGTTTAAGGCTGTTGCTCCTCCGTGGAGCTTAAACTTGGTTCTTAAAGTTCTTCAGGGTGTTCCGTTTGAACCCCTTCATTCCATTGATATTAAGCTTTTATCTTGGAAAGTTCTGTTTTTGATGGCTATTTCCTCGGCTCGAAGAGTCTCGGAGTTATCTGCCTTACATTGTGATTCTCCTTATCTGATCTTTCATTCAGACAAGGTAGTCCTGCGTACTAAACCTGGGTTTTTGCCTAAGGTTGTTTCTAACAGGAATATCAATCAAGAGATTGTTGTTCCATCATTGTGTCTAGGGATGCACCGAAATTTCGGCCGCAGAAAGTTTCGTCCGAAAATGGCATTTTTGGCTATTTCGGTTTTCGGTTTTTTTGCCTGTTAGTTTCGGTAAAATTATTGTGTAGCATATTTCAAATTTGATGCTAGCCTAGAGCTGCTGTTTATCACTTGACTTACTGTTCTGCATATAATGAGTTTTCTAGGATTATACTTTATTTGGATAATTGGTAAAAAAAACCTGTTAAATATGATTATGTTACATAAAACTAAATGAAGAATAATACAGTATATTGATATTTATAATTGTTTTAACCCTTTCGTGACAGGGTTAAAGTGTCTACATCGGAACACCTGTTCCGATGTAGACAAATTGAAACTACGCGATCGTGCATACGATCGCGAGATTTCAATTATTGGATCGCATCTGGGGGGCGTCCCTACAACCCTAGGAACGCCCTCCAGACCGCGATCAAGTCCTTGAAGCGCAGAAGGCTTCAGGACAGCCGTTTGATATGACGTTCTATTCCGTCATAACGGCTTTAAAGCCCAGTGTAAATATGACGGAATAGAACGGCATAACGGCGTTAAAAGGTTAAGTAGGGATGCACCAAAATTTTGGTTGCAGAAACATTTTGGTCTAAAATGGCATTATTTTTTGCCTGTTTTTTTTTTTTCTTGGTAAAATTATTGTGTAGCATATTATTGTTTTAAGATATTTTTGTCCAATTTTAGTGTGTTACTTTCAATAAAAGTGTGGGCTTTTTTTATTGGCTCTAATTATGCAAAAAAAAAAACTAAAAAAATATAATTTGAAAATAATTTGAAAAAATACATTTTCGGTATCAGTTTCGGTTTTCGGCCAAGTGCATCCCGGATTTTCGGATTCGGTTTCGGTCCAGAATTTCCATTTCGGTGCATCACTAATTGTGTCCTAATCCTTCTTCAAAGAAGGAACGTCTTTTGCATAATCTAGACGTGGTCCGTGCCCTGAAGTTCTACTTACAGGCAACTAAAGATTTTCAACAAACTTCTTCCCTGTTTGTCGTTTACTCTGGACAGAGGAGAGGTCAAAAGGCTTCGGCTACCTCTCTCTCTCTTTTTGGCTTCGTAGCATAATACTTTTAGCCTATGAGACTGCTGGACAGCAGCCTCCTGAAAGAATTACAGCTCATTCCACTAGAGCTGTGGCTTCCACTTGGGACTTTAAAAATGAGGCCTCTGTTGAACAGATTTGCAAGGCTGCAACTTGGTCTTCACTTCATACTTTTTACAAATTTTACAAATTTGACACTTTTGCTTCTTCGGAGGCTGTTTTTGGGAGAAAGGTTCTACAGGCAGTGGTTCCTTCTGTTTAATGTTCCTGCCTTGTCCCTCCCTTCATCCGTGTACTTTAGCTTTGGTATTGGTATCCCATAAGTAATGGATGACCCGTGGACTGAACACACTTAACAAGAGAAAACATAATTTATGCTTACCTGATAAATTTATTTCTCTTGTAGTGTGTTCAGTCCACGGCCCGCCCTGTCTTTTTGAGGCAGGTTCTAAATTCTAAATTATAACTCCAGTCACCACTGCACCCTATAGTTTCTCCTTTCTCGTCTTGTTTCGGTCGAATGACTGGATATGACATGTGAGGGGAGGAGCTATATAGCAGCTCTGCTTGGGTGATCCTCTTGCAACTTCCTGTTGGGAAGGAGAATATATCCCATAAGTAATGGATGACCCGTGGACTGAACACACTACAAGAGAAATAAATTTATCAGGTAAGCATAAATTATGTTTTTTTTCTAGACAGACTGTGTTATTTCTAGAAAAGGCTGGCAATATCCCCATGAGGGAAAGGTAAGCTGTATTCAGAAAAAAAGGAATCCAAGCTTGCATAAAGGGCTCATTAGTTACTGGTGACACTGATAGGTAAAAACGTTTTGGTTTTATTGCAAATATAACGGTTTTTTTAGGGACTTTAAGGGGTCATTGTGACTTGTTTAAGGGTTATTAACCCACATGGCTAGTTTAGGAAACACTCTGTTGTGTTTCTTTTAGGCCCCATAACATTGAGTGAGGTGGGAGGGGCCTATTTTCGGGCCTCAGTTGCGCAGTTTCTTTTCCTCAGAAACATCCAGCTACTTCTCCAGAGGTTCCTACTGTGTTTGAGGGCTGTAAAGAGGTTTTTCTTTCATGTAATTAACAAGAGTCCATGAGCTAGTGACGTATGGGATATACATTCCTACCAGGAGGGGCAAAGTTTCCCAAACCTTAAAATGCCTATAAATACACCCCTCACCACACCCACAAATCAGTTTTACAAACTTTGCCTCCAAGGGAGGTGGTGAAGTAAGTTTGTGCTAGATTCTACGTTGATATGCGCTCCGCAGCAAGTTGGAGCCCGGTTTTCCTCTCAGCGTGCAGTGAATGTCAGAGGGATGTGAAGAGAGTATTGCCTATTGAATGCAGTGATCTCCTTCTACGGGGTCTATTTCATAAGGTTCTCTGTTATCGGTCGTAGAGATTCATCTCTTACCTCCCTTTTCAGATCGACGATATACTCTTATATTTACCATTACCTCTACTGATTCTCGTTTCAGTACTGGTTTGGCTTTCTACAAACATGTAGATGAGTGTCCTGGGGTAAGTAAGTCTTATTTTCTGTGACACTCTAAGCTATGGTTGGGCACTTTATTTATAAAGTTCTAAATATATGTATTCAAACATTTATTTGCCTTGACTCAGAATGTTCAACTTTCCTTATTTTCAGACAGTCAGTTTCATATTTGGGATTATGCATTGAATTATCATATTTTTCTTACCTCAAAAATTTGACTTTTTTCCCTGTGGGCTGTTAGGCTCGCGGGGGCTGAAAATGCTTCATTTTATTGCGTCATTCTTGGCGCGGACTTTTTTGGCGCGCAAATTCTTTTCCGTTTCCGGCGTCATTCGTGTCGCCGGAAGTTACATCATTTTTTTGACGTTATTTTGCGCCAAAAATGTCGGCGTTCCGGATGTGGCGTCATTTTTGGCGCCAAAAGCATTTAGGCGCCAAATAATGTGGGCGTCTTATTTGGCGCTAAAAAATATGGGCGTCGCTTTTGTCTCCACATTATTTCAGTCTCATTTTTCATTTGCTTCTGGTTGCTAGAAGCTTGATATTTGGCATTCTTTCCCATTCCTGAAACTGTCTTATAAGGAATTTGATCTATTTTGCTTTATATGTTGTTTTTTCTCTTACATATTGCAAGATGTCTCACGTTGCATCTGAGCCAGAAGATACTACAGGAAAATCACTGCCTGCTGGATCTACCAAAGCTAAGTGTATCTGCTGTAAATTTTTGGTAGCTATTCCTCCAGCTGTTTGTAATAATTGTCATGACAAACTTGTTAAAGCAGATAATATTTCCTTTAGTAATGTACCATTGCCTGTTGCAGTTCCCTCAACATCTAAGGTGCAGAATGTTCCTGATAACATAAGGGATTTTGTTTCTGAATCCATAAAGAAGGCTTTGTCTGTTATTTCTCCTTCTAGTAAACGTAAAAAGTCTTTTAAATCTTCTCTCTCTACAGATGAATTTTTAAATGAACACCATCATTCTGATTCTTTGGACTCTTCTGGTTCAGAGGATTCTATCTCAGAGATTGATGCTGATAAATCTTCATATTTATTTAAGATGGAATTTATTCGCTCTTTACTTAAAGAAGTACTAATTGCTTTAGAAATAGAGGATTCTAGTCCTCTTGATACTAATTCTATACGTTTGGATAAGGTTTTTAAAGCTCCTGCGGTTATTCCAGAAGTTTTTCCTGTTCCTAATGCTATTTCTGCAGTGATTTCCAAAGAATGGGATAAATTGGGTAATTCATTTACTCCTTCTAAACGTTTTAAGCAATTATATCCTGTTCCGCCTGACAGGTTAGAATTTTGGGACAAAATCCCTAAAGTTGATGGGGCTATTTCTACCCTTGCTAAACGTACTACCATTCCTACGTCAGATGGTACCTCGTTTAAGGATCCTTTAGATAGAAAAATTGAATCCTTTCTAAGAAAAGCTTATCTGTGTTCAGGTAATCTTCTTAGACCTGCTATATCATTGGCTGATGTTGCTGCAGCTTCAACTTTTTGGTTGGAAACCCTAGCGCAACAAGTAGCAAATCGTGATTCTCATGATATTATTATTCTTCTTCAGCATGCTAATAATTTTATCTGTGATGCCATTTTTGATATTATTAGAGTTGATGTTAGGTTTATGTCTCTAGCTATCTTAGCCAGAAGAGCTTTATGGCTTAAGACTTGGAATGCTGATATGGCTTCTAAATCAACTCTACTTTCCATTTCTTTCCAGGGAAACAAATTATTTGGTTCTCAGTTGGATTCTATTATTTCAACTGTTACTGGTGGGAAAGGAACTTTTTTACCACAGGATAAAAAATCTAAAGGTAAAAACAGGGCTAACAATCGTTTTCGTTCCTTTCGTTTCAACAAAGAACAAAAGCCTGATCCTTCGTCCTCAGGAGCAGTTTCAGTTTGGAAACCATCTCCAGTCTGGAATAAATCCAAGCCTGCTAGAAAGGCAAAGCCTGCTTCTAAGTTCACATGAAGGTACGGCCCTCATTCCAGTTCAGCTGGTAGGGGGCAGGTTACGTTTTTTCAAAGAAATTTGGATCAATTCTGTTCACAATCTTTGGATTCAGAGCATTGTTTCAGAAGGGTACAGAATTGGTTTCAAGATGAGACCTCCTGCAAAGAGATTTTTTCTTTCCCGTGTCCCAGTAAATCCAGTGAAAGCTCAAGCATTTCTGAATTGTGTTTCAGATCTAGAGTTGGCTGGAGTAATTATGCCAGTTCCAGTTCCGGAACAGGGGATGGGGTTTTATTCAAATCTCTGCATTGTACCAAAGAAGGAGAATTCCTTCAGACCAGTTCTGGATCTAAAATTTTTGAATCATTATGTAAGGATACCAACGTTCAAGATGGTAACTGTAAGGACTATATTGCCTTTTGTTCAGCAAGGGAATTATATGTCCACAATAGATTTACAGGATGCATATCTGCATATTCCGATTCATCCAGATCATTTTCAGTTCCTGAGATTCTCTTTTCTAGACAAGCATTACCAATTTGTGGCTCTACCGTTTGGCCTTGCTACAGCTCCAAGAATTTTCACAAAGATTCTCGGTGCCCTTCTGTCTGTAATCAGAGAACAGGGTATTGTGGTATTTCCTTATTTGGACGATATCTTGGTACTTGCTCAGTCTTTACATTTAGCAGAGTCTCATACGAATCGACTTGTGTTGTTTCTTCAAGATCATGGTTGGAGGATCAATTTACCAAAAAGTTCTTTGATTCCTCAAACAAGGGTAACCTTTCTGGGTTTCCAGATAGATTCAGTGTCTATGACTCTGTCTTTAACAGACAAGAGACGTCTAAAATTGATTACAGCTTGTCGAAACCTTCAGTCACAATCATTCCCTTCGGTAGCCTTATGCATGGAAATTCTAGGTCTTATGACTGCTGCATCGGACGCGATCCCCTTTGCTCGTTTTCACATGCGACCTCTTCAGCTCTGTATGCTGAACCAATGGTGCAGGGATTACACAAAGATATCTCAATTAATATCTTTAAAACCGATTGTTCGACACTCTCTAACGTGGTGGACAGATCACCATCGTTTAATTCAGGGGGCTTCTTTTGTTCTTCCGACCTGGACTGTAATTTCAACAGATGCAAGTCTCACAGGTTGGGGAGCTGTGTGGGGATCTCTGACGGCACAGGGAGTTTGGGAATCTCAGGAGGTGAGATTACCGATCAATATTTTGGAACTCCGTGCAATTTTCAGAGCTCTTCAGTTTTGGCCTCTTCTGAAGAGAGAATCGTTCATTTGTTTTCAGACAGACAATGTCACAACTGTGGCATACATCAATCATCAAGGAGGGACTCACAGTCCTCTGGCTATGAAAGAAGTATCTCGAATTTTGGTTTGGGCGGAATCCAGCTCCTGTCTAATCTCTGCGGTTCATATCCCAGGTGTAGACAATTGGGAAGCGGATTATCTCAGTCGCCAAACGTTGCATCCGGGCGAATGGTCTCTTCACCCAGAGGTATTTCTTCAGATTGTTCAAATGTGGGGGCTTCCAGAGATAGATCTGATGGCCTCTCATCTAAACAAGAAACTTCCCAGGTATCTGTCCAGATCCCGGGATCTTCAGGCGGAGGCAGTGGATGCATTATCACTTCCTTGGAAGTATCATCCTGCCTATATCTTTCCGCCTCTAGTTCTTCTTCCAAGAGTAATCTCCAAGATTCTGAGGGAATGCTCGTTTGTTCTGCTAATAGCTCCGGCATGGCCTCACAGGTTTTGGTATGCGGATCTTGTCCGGATGGCATCTTGCCAACCATGGACTCTTCCGTTAAGACCAGACCTTCTGTCGCAAGGTCCTTTTTTCCATCCGGATCTGAAATCCTTAAACTTAAAGGTATGGAGATTGAACGCTTGATTCTTAGTCAAAGAGGTTTCTCTGACTCTGTGATTGATACTATGTTACAGGCTCGTAAATCTGTATCTAGAGAGATATATTATAGAGTCTGGAAGACTTATATTTCTTGGTGTCTTACTCATCATTTTTCTTGGTATTCTTTTAGAATTCCCAGAATATTACAATTTCTTCAGGATGGTTTAGATAAGGGTTTGTCCGCAAGTTCCTTGAAAGGACAAATCTCTGCTCTTTCTGTTCTTTTTCACAGAAAGATTGCTATTCTTCCTGATATTCATTGTTTTGTACAAGCTTTGGTTCGTATAAAACCTGTCATTAAGTCAATTTCTCCTCCATGGAGTTTGAATTTGGTTCTGGGAGCTCTTCAAGCTCCTCCGTTTGAACCTATGCATTCATTGGACATTAAATTGCTTTCTTGGAAAGTTTTGTTCCTTTTGGCCATCTCTTCTGCCAGAAGAGTTTCTGAATTATCTGCTCTTTCTTGTGAGTCTCCTTTTCTGATTTTTCATCAGGATAAGGCGGTGTTGCGAACTTCTTTTGAATTTTTACCTAAGGTTGTGAATTCCAACAACATTAGTAGAGAAATCGTGGTTCCTTCATTATGTCCTAATCCTAAGAATTCTAAGGAGAAATCGTTACATTCTTTGGATGTTGTTAGAGCTTTGAAATATTATGTTGAAGCTACTAAATCTTTCCGAAAGACTTCTAGTCTATTTGTCATCTTTTCTGGTTCTAGAAAAGGCCAGAAAGCTTCTGCCATTTCTTTGGCATCCTGGTTGAAATCTTTAATTCATCTTGCCTATGTTAATTCGGGTAAGACTCCGCCTCAGAGGATTACAGCTCATTCTACTAGGTCAGTTTCTACTTCCTGGGCGTTTAGGAATGAAGCTTCAGTTGATCAGATTTGCAAAGCAGCGACTTGGTCCTCTTTGCATACTTTTACTAAATTCTACCATTTTGATGTATTCTCTTCTTCTGAAGCAGTTTTTGGTAGAAAGGTACTTCAGGCAGTGGTTTCGGTTTGAATCTTCTGCTCATGTTTTTCATTAAACTTTATTTTGGGTGTGGACTATTTTCAGCAGGAATTGGCTGTCTTTATTTTATCCCTCCCTCTCTAGTGACTCTTGTGTGGAAAGATCCACATCTTGGGTATTCATTATCCCATACGTCACTAGCTCATGGACTCTTGTTAATTACATGAAAGAAAACATAATTTATGTAAGAACTTACCTGATAAATTCATTTCTTTCATATTAACAAGAGTCCATGAGGCCCACCCTTTTTTGTGGTGGTTATGATTTTTTTGTATAAAGCACAATTATTCCAATTCCTTATTTTATATGCTTCGCACTTTTTTCTTATCACCCCACTTCTTGGCTATTCGTTAAACTGATTTGTGGGTGTGGTGAGGGGTGTATTTATAGGCATTTTAAGGTTTGGGAAACTTTGCCCCTCCTGGTAGGAATGTATATCCCATACGTCACTAGCTCATGGACTCTTGTTAATATGAAAGAAATGAATTTATCAGGTAAGTTCTTACATAAATTATGTTTTTCCCCACAAATCGTTCCTAAAGGGCAGGTAGGCGCCACAGCAGTACTGTGGCAAGGTGCTGAACGTTTTTTTACTGGTTTTGACGTTTTGTCAATCCGGTTTTTACATTAAGGGGTTAATTGTTTATTTGCATAGTTGTGCAAAGTTACTAAGGCTTTATGATGCTACTGTAAAAATTTTGTTTTGTTTAATGCTTTTTTACACTGTTTTGCAGAGTTTGTGCAACTTTTTTTCTCTTAAAGGCACAGTACCGTTTTTTTCGAAGTGTTATTTACTTTGATTAAAGTGTTTTCCAAGCTTGCTTGTTACATTACTAGCCTGTTTAACATATCTGACACCAAGGAAAATCCTTGTTCAATGTGTTCAGAAGCCATTGTGGAACCCCCTCTTAGAATGTGTCCCACTTGCACTGATATGTCTATAAATTATAAAGAGCATATTTTAGCACTTAAAAATATTGCAATAGATGATTCTCAGACAGAAGGAAATGAGGGTTTAACATCTAGCTCTCCCCAAGTGTCACAACCAGTAACGCCCGCACAAGTGACGACAAGTACCTCTAGTGCGTCAAATTCACTTACTTTACAAGACATGGCCACAGTTAGGAATAAAACCCTCACAGAGGTTTTCTCTAAACTGCCTAGTTTACAAGGAAAGCATGACAGTTCTGGGTTAAGAACAAATGCTGAGCCGTCTGACGCTTTAGAAGCCGTATCCGATATACCCTCACAATGTTCTGAAGTAGGGGTAAGGGATTTGTTATCTGAGAGAGAAATTTCTGATTCAGGAAAGACGCTCCTTCAGACAGATTCTGATATGACGGCCTTTAAATTTAAGTTTGAACACCTCCGCTTATTGCTCAGGGAGGTATTAGCGACTCTAGATGATTGTGACCCTATAGTGGTCCCAGAGAAATAGTGTAAAATGGACAGATACTTAGAGGTTCCTGTTTACACTGATGTTTTTCCAGTCCCTAAGAGGATTGTGAATATTGTTACTAAGGAGTGGGATAGACCAGGTATTCCGTTCGCTCCCCCTCCGGTTTTTAAGAAAATGTTTCCCATAGCTGACACCATACAGGACTCGTGGCAGACTGTTCCTAAGGTGGAGGGAGCTATTTCTACTCTGGCTAAGCGTACAACTATGCCTATCGAAGACAGTTGTGCTTTCAAAGATCCTATGGATAAAAAATGAGAGTGTCTCCTGAAGAAAATTTTTGTTCATCAAGGTTTTCTCCAACCTATTGCGTGCATTGTTCCTGTAACTACTGCAGCTGCTTTCTGGTTCTAGGCTCTAGAAGAGGCTCTTCAGATGGAGACTCCATTAGAGGATATTATGGACAGAATTAAGGCCCTTAAGTTGGCTAATTCTTTCAGTACAGATGCCGCTTTCCAAATGGCTAAATTAGCGGCAAAGAATTCAGGTTTTGCCATTTTAGCACGCAGGGCGTTATGGCTTAAGTCCTGGTCTGCTGATGTGTCATCAAAATCTAAACTTTTGAACATCCCTTTCAAAGGAAAGACCCTATTCGGGCCTGAACTGAAAGAGATTATTTCAGACATCACTGGAGGGAAAGGCCACGCCCTCCCTCAAGATAAAACAAATAAAATGAGGACCAAACAAAATAATTTTCGTTCCTTTCGGAACTTCAAGGGTGGTCCCGCTTCAGCTTCCCCTGCTGCAAAGCAAGAGGGGAATTTTGCCCAATCCAAGTCAGTCTGGAGACCTAACCAGGCTTGGAACAAAGGTAAACAGGCCAAGAAGCCAGCTGCTGCCTCCAAGACAGCATGAAGGGGTAGCCCCCGATCCGGGACCGGATCTAGTAGGGGGCAGACTCTCTCTCTTTGCTCAGGCTTGGGCAAGAGATGTTCACGATTCCTGGGCTTTAGAAATTGTGTCCCAGGGTTATCTTCTGGACTTCAAAGCCCTCCCCCCCCAGGGGGAGATTTCACATTTCTCAATTGTCTGCAAACCAGACAAAGAGAGAGGCATTCTTACGCTGTGTAGAAGACCTACATACCATGGGAGTGATCCGCCCAGTTCCAAAAGCGGAACAAGGGCTAGGTTTTTACTCAAACCTGTTTGTTGTTCCCAAAAAAGAGGGAACTTTCAGACCAATCTTGGATCTCAAAATTCTAACCAAGTTCCTCAGAGTACCATCATTCAAGATGGAGACTATTCGGACTATTCTACCTCTGATCCAGGAGGGTCAATATATGACTACCGTAGACTTAAAGGATGCGTATCTACACATCCCTATTCACAGAGATTATCAATTCCTCAGATTCGCCTTTCTGGACAGGCATTACCAGTTCGTGGCCCTTCCCTTCGGGTTGGCCACGGCTCCCAGAATTTTCACAAAGGTGCTAGGGTCCCTTTTGGCGGTTCTAAGACCGCGGGGCATAGCAGTGGCGTCTTATTTAGACGACATCTTGATTCAGGTGTCGACTTTCCAGCTAGCCAAGTCTCACACGGACATCGTGTTTGCTTTTCTGAGATCTTACGGGTGGAAGGTAAACATAAAAAAAGAGTTCTCTCTTCTCTCTCACAAGAGTTTCCTTCCTAGGGACTCTGATAGACTCGGTAGAAATGAAAATATTTCTGACGGAGGTCAGAAAATCAAAACTCTTAACCACTTGCCGAGCTCTTCATTCCATTCCTCAGCCATCAGTGGCTCAGTGTATGGAGGTAATTGGACTCATGATAGCGGCAATGGACATAGTTCCTTTTGCCCGCCTACACCTCAGACCATTGAAACTATGCATGCTCAAACAGTGGAATGGGGATTATGCAGATTTAACTCCCCAACTGCATTTGGACCAGGAGACCACAGATTCTCTTCTCTGGTGGTTGTCTCAGGACCACCTGTCTCAGGGAATGTGTTTCCGCAGGCCAGAGTGGCTCATAGTAACGACAGATGCCAGCCTGGTAGGCTGGGGTGCTGTCTGGAACTCCCTGAAAGCTCAGGGCTTAAGGTCTCGGGAGGAAACTTTACTCCCGATAAACATTCTAGAACTGAGAGCGATATTTAATGTTCTTCAGGTGTGGCCTCAGCTAGCTGCGGCCAAATTCATCAGATTTCAGTCGGACAACATCACGACTGTAGCTTATATCAATCATCAAGGAGGAACACAGAGTTCTCTAGCGATGATGGAGGTAACCAAAATAATCCGATGGGCGGAGGATCACTCTTGCCATCTCACAGCAATCCATATCCCAGGGGTAGAGAACTGGGAGGCGGATTTCCTAAGTCTTCAGACTTTTCATCCAGGGGAGTGGGAGCTCCATCCGGAGGTATTTGCCCAGCTATCGGGCACACCAGAATTGGATCTGATGGCGTCCCGTCAGAATGCCAAACTTCCTTGTTACAGGTCCAGGTCCCGGGATCCCCAGGCGGTACTGATAGATGCTCTAGCAGTGCCCTGGTCCTTCAATCTGGCCTATGTATTTCCACCGTTTCCTCTCCTCCCACGTCTGGTTGCCAGAATCAAGCAGGAGAGAACTTCGGTGATTCTGATAGCACCTGCGTGGCCACGCAGGACTTGGTATGCAGACCTAGTGGACATGTCATCGGTTCCACCGTGGACTCTGCCAATGAGGCAGGACCTTCTAATCCAAGGTCCATTCACGCATCCAAATCTAATTTCTCTGCGTCTTGACTGCTTGGAGATTGAACGCCTGATTCTATCAAAGTGTGGTTTCTCTGAGTCGGTCATTGATACCCTGATTCAAGCTAGAAAGCCTGTCACCAGGAAGATCTATCATAAGATTTGGCGCAAATATTTTTATTGGTGTGAATCCATGGGTTACTCATGGAGTAAGATTAGGATTCCTAGAATATTGTCCTTTCTCCAAGAAGGATTGGAGAAGGGATTATCAGCTAGTTCCTTAAAAGGACAAATATCTGCTTTGTCTATTCTTTTACACAAACGTCTGGCAGATGTCCCAGACGTTCAAGTGTTTAGTAAGGCCTTGGTCAGGATCAAGCCTGTATTTAAACCTGTTGCTCCGCCATGGAGCCTAAACTTAGTTCTTAAAGTTCTTCAAGGGGTTCCATTTGAACCTATGCATTCCATAGATATTAAGCTTCTATCTTGGAAAGTTTTGTTTTTAGTAGCTATCTCTTTGGCTCGAAGAGTTTGAGTTATCTGCTTTACAGTGTGACTCACCTTACCTTGTTTTCCATGCAGATTTCTTCCTAAGGTTGTTTCTAATAGGAATATCAATCAGGAGATTGTTGTTCCTTCTCTGTGTCCTAATCCTTCATCAAAGGAGGAACGTCTGTTGCACAATCTTGATGTGGTTTGTGATTTAAAGTTCTACTTACAAGCAACTAAAGATTTCCGTCAAACATCTTCATTGTTTGTTGTTTATTCTGGTAAACGGAGAGGTCAAAAGGCTACGGCTACCTCTCTTTCCTTTTGGCTGAAAAGCATCATCCGTTTGGCTTACGAGACTGCTGGCCAGCAGCCTCCTGAAAGAATTACTGCTTATTCTACTAAAGCAGTGGCTTCCACATGGGCTTTTAAAAATGAGGCTTCTGTTGAACAGATTTGTAAGGCGGCGACTTGGTCTTCGCTTCATACTTTTTCCAAATTTTACAAATTCGATACTTTTGCTTCTTCGGAGGCTATTTTTGGGAGAAAGGTTCTACAAGCAGTGGTGCCTTCCATTTAGGGTACCTGTCTTGTCCCTCCCTTCATCCGTGTCCTAAAGTTTTAGTATTGGTATCCCACAAGTATGGATAAATCCGTGGACTCAATACATCTTACAAGAGAAAACAGAATTTATGCTTACCTGATACATTTCTTTCTCTTGTGATGTATCGAGTCCACAGCCCGCCCTGTCTGTTTAAGACAGGTAGTATATTTTTATTTTTTTAAAAATTTCAGTCACCTCTGCACCCTATAGTTTCTCCTTTTTCTTCCTAGCCTTCGGTCGAATGACTGGGGAGCGGAGCTAAGGGAGGAGCTATATAGACAGCTCTGCTGTGGGTGCTCTCTTTGCCACTTCCTGTTAGGAAGGAGAATATCCCACAAGTATGGATGAATCCGTGGACTCGATGCATCACAAGAGAAAGAAATTTATCAGGTAAGCATAAATTCTGTTTTTTCTGGAGGATCTACAATAGAATCGCAGTCATCCAAAGTAACTAAAACCTCCCTCAATAATAGTCGGAGGTGTTCAAGTTTAAACCTGAAAGAAACCACTTCTGAATCTGTCACTGGCAAGACATTTCCTGAATCAGGAAGTTCACCTTCAGACAGAAACCCCATACCCTCCAATTCAGAACCTTGGGAGGGTATATCAGAGATTGCCATCAGAACATCAGAAGCTGTATTGACAATGTGGTTTTCTTTCCTCTTACGCTTGCCGTGAAATACAGGAAAAGCAGATAACGCCTCTGAAAGAGTAGAAGACATAACTGTAGCTATGTCTTTTAAAGTGATTACAGCAGAAGCTGTAGAGGTACTTGGCTCAGCTTGAGCGGGCGTTAAGGGCTGTGACGCTTGGGGTGAAAGTTGTGACACTCTGAATCTCATCAGTAAGAGAAACATCCATTTTTGGAAAAATTTTATCAAAGAAAATCTGCTCTCTAAATTGTAATGCCCTCTCAGTACATGAGGAACAAAAAGTAACAGGGGGTTCCACATTGGCATTCAAACACATGGAACATGTCACACTTTGCAGATTATCCATGATTAAACAAAGTTTAACAAAATTTGGCCGTGTCTCTAAAGAAATGAAAATTTAAACAGTACTGTATCTTTAAATTTAAGCAAACAATCTTACTGATAGGCACCTACCTGCCCCCACGTAACATTGTCCACTGCCTCTAAGTTTCAGAACACCTAAGACCGCATCTACAATTGCGACATGCGAACTTAGCAACATGCAGCAACCAGCTTAAAAAACATCTGAACGGAAGTCAGCCTGAAGCCAGGAATGAGATGAGCAGCGTAAAAAAAGCGTGCAAATATAACCCCGCCCACACTCCGGCCTGTATCTGCATGAAAGCCTATGCGATCACCGGACTACAGTAACAAACACAGCCTATTATAGGAGTTACACCCCAAGCATAAATCCCCAGCGTCACATCCCACAGCACCACATAAATCATCACAGTAGGGCTTTATATATATATTAAAATAGCCCCTGAACGATACATACGCTCTCAAGTAGCATAAACTGAAAGTTAACAAGTGACAAGGATAGTCCTCTTAATAAAGGTCTATATATCCCCCAACCTGAAAGGTAAAAAATACAGCCATGCCTGAGGTAATGGATGTCCCAGAACAAAAAACTCTGCACATACCTTGATGCCGAGCAACAGCATGAACAGTCCCACATAACAGGAGATCCTTCACCCTCCTGCAGATCTGTGAAGACATACTGGGTCTTAGATAATAATTGCTAAAGCCATAATCTGAAGGGCAGCATATAAAATAGGAGGCACAGTGAGAATAAAAGATCCCACCAGTTCCCAATGCTTTAAAGCCACCTGTAGCTTCTACACTAAAGGCTAACAATGAATATGGCTACACCCTGAAAAAATAGCACTCACTGGTACCATTTTAAAAATAATAAACTCTTGATCGAAGAATCTAAGCTAACACCTCACTTTACCTCTTCCTATCACTAACAAGGCAAAGAGAATGACTGGCGTGGGAGGGAAGGGAGGAGCTATTTATGCAGCTCTGCTGTGGTGCTCTTTGCCTCCTCCTGCTGACCAGGAGGTGATATCCCACAAGTAAGGATGAAATCCGTGGACTCATCGTATCTTAAAAAACAAAAGTCTATTTCTATAAGCTAAAGTTCTTTTAATACATGAAGAACAAAAAAGGTACTGGGGGTTCCACCTGGGCATCAAAATGTAAGCAACAGGTAACATCCTGCACAGCCTCCATAATACAAAAAAAAGCAGCAAAATAAAAAAATTGAACTTTTTTTTATATATCTTTTAACAGAGGATATAATACAGAACTAAAAAATGTTCTTAAATAAATGTTCCCTTTAAATTTACTAAATTAAGGGGGCGGAGCCAACTTTGGATCCAGACGGTCGCACATCCCAACAGATCTGACCATAATATATACAAATAACTATTTTGCTGACCGTCTGAGTTTCATTTATTCCTTTATTCAACTAATTCTACAGTTTAGAGAGCACGGCCGTCTTTTGCAGCTGACCATAAGGAGAGAGATCCTACATGCACGGAGTCCCTCAAGACTGGCGCGTCTAGCATCGAGCAAAGAGCCGGGGGTGGCCATCTTGCGGCCTAAGCGGCACTTCACGCAGAGAGCAAGTTTGTCCAAAGACGATTACTTCTAGCCTTCAACTAGGAGCTTACCTTCCTTCTAATAATGGAGGTTTCTGATCGCATTCTAGAGCAGATTCATACCTTTCTAGATGGGTGCAGAGGTTTGCTTGAACACCAAGGAGCCAGGAAGATTCAGCAGTCAGCACCGGAGTTCACAGCGCACGCCGTCCACTCACGCATGTTTATAACATCCCCAGAGAGCAGGAGAATTGTCAGCCCACAGAATCCGCCACTAACTTGGCACTTAGTCCTGAGCTCTCTGGTAGAAAAGCGCTTGAAGGTAATGACCTACGTGGGTGAGACGGGAGCTTGCTTACCACCCGTTGCTGCAGCCTACAGTGCCCCAGAGAAGCGCCTAATATCTTACGGTGTGACTCCCAGCAATTCCTGTGATCGGCTGCGGGAAGGTAGAGCCAGTAAAGCAGCAGCGCGGCCCGACTCTTACCTCACATGCCCAGAGCTGTACGTCCTGTCAGGCGGCCTTTCCCAGCATCGTCCACAATTTAAGGACCGGACTTACAACGCCACATCTGAGCTCATTCCTAAGGCTTCCGCCAGACCTGCCACGCTCGGAGATATGACCGTCATTTCTTGTCACTCTCAGGGGGCCTCACGATGTAACCTGCAGGCACGAACCCAGCTCCACATGAGTACCGGTAGCTATTCAAATCGGCTATCAATATCAGACTCTAACATTATCTTTAACTTTCATATTCCAATTGGCTTTGTTGTGAGCTTGTCCTACTATGAAGTAGGATAAATGCTGCTGAAAATAGACAGTATATCAGTTATGGACAGTTAGCTCATCTCATTTATATCTATTATGCTTATAAGTTGGTTTACTGTTGATGTTTGACTTAGCACTCTAGGGTATATTTGCTGCCCAGTTGTGTCCCTATATAGCTTGGGATTTATAGTCTTATGATATATGGGCGCCATTGTCTGTTCACTAAAATGTCATGATCGCACTATCCAACATATAATGCTCATTGTTCTTTATATATCAACATTTTAGAGGTTTAATGCATAGACATTTCTTCTACTCAGCGTTTTCACTCCTCCATATTTGTGTTATTACCAAGCCTTATAAGGGCTCTCTATCTGTTATGCACACACACCCCTAATATTAATGCTGTTAAATCTTAATGTTAGTGTGCACATATATTTAGGATGCTTATATATTTCTGTTACTTTAGAGAGCCGGCTGGAGTTGGAACAGGCTCCTGCTGTGGGGTATAGGGCCCGTACCCTGCAGCTTGTCTCCTAACTTCACTCTGAGACTACACTACCATCAGGGCCGTCTTTAATATTGATTGGACCCTGGACAAAAAATTTCTTGGCCCCACCCCATGCAATTTCGCTCTCCACCCCAACATCCCAAAAAACAACTAAATCAATTTTTTTTTATTATTAGCCCAGTGGTGGATCATCCACTGCTGGGCTAATCATTTAAAAAAAAAATTGCAATATGTGAAACTGGACCTAAGCAGTACAAATAAGTAAATAAATATATAAATTCCTCCACTGTGGATTCATTTAATATTCTTTTGAATGTGATTCTGGTGTGAGGTTAGCTGGTTAAAGAGATTTAGGGCAGCCAACAGGAGCAAAGCAAGGTAAAGGAGGAAGCATGGAGGTGCAGACAAATATAAATTTACTGACTGGAACAGCAGAACTACTATGGGAAGCTGTAAAATCTGAGACAGAGAGAAAATAAAAACTATAAAAATAAACCTTACATTAATGTGTGAAGTATCAGCATGACGCTATACACCAGCCACACCAGCACATGTCGCTTCTTTGCTAGGAACAAGTTCCCTCTCACCCTGAACTAGACAATGCTGCATGGGGAGGGGCGTGTGTGCACTCACTTATTCTTCCCACTGACACCTTTCTACAAAGCACTATTCCCCTAACAAACTTCAGTTAGTTGATCTTAGGGCCACAGCAGAAAGAGCAGGGCTAAGGGGACCAGTAGACTGGATGCTGTGTGTCTAAGGCTGCATGGATACAGTGTGAGATGAGTCACACAGCCTCAAGACTGAAGAGAGCAGTGTATGCAGCTGCACAGATGCTCAAATCCTCATGTGCCTGCCGCTCCAGCTTTCTGCTGCATGCGCCTACAGTCAGCCCTACCCAGAAACAATCCCCACCACCAGAGCAGTTACCTGGTAACAGTGGTAACCCCAGTAGGACCTTTTCTGATGCAGTGGCAAATGGCTGGATGCCGAGTTAGGGCTTTGCATTCAGTGCTGCACAGTGCACATCTAAAACAGCACATGGCAATAGCTTGGCATGTCACATGACACCGTCACGGTCTGGCACAGTTTTTAAAAAAAATATAAGCAGAGTACTTTTGACTGTGACAGTATTAGGACTGAATGTGTGTGTTCCCCATGTCACATCAGCAGTCTGGTATAAACCATTAAAAAAAAATAGAAAAAAAAAATAATTTTTTTTTTTTTTTTTTTTTTTTTTTTTTTAGGACTCTTGGGCCCCTCAACAGAGACTGGGCCCAGGGCAGCTGCCCCTTTTGCCCTGTGTTAAAGACGGTCCTGACTACCATGTTGGGAGGGAGCTATAACCCTGGATTGCATCCTGAAGCTACACACAGCTTGACTCTATCAATATGCACGCAGACATGACATAACTACACCAATATATATGGTTTTAGAACAGACAATGACAATTTAACAGTCATGGAGATGAATGCCAAAGTCTCTTTTTCATTCTGAAGCAACACTAACCCATTTTAAGGAAACTTCAGCCTTCTATTATTTCCCAAGTTTACATATGTCATGCTTTCATCTAACTGTACACGGATATAGCACCACAAACCCATTAGCATCTTTTGTTTGTGAGGGACTTGTAAGAGTTCTTTTCCTTTGCCCTATATAACTAGTTTTATGCTTCTTTCTCTTCAAGCGTATGTCACATAGTTAAGCTCACTCCCAAGTAAACCCAATTACACCCTAATTATATGTTAGCTCTTGCTTTCTTTTATTACCCCTACTAATTGCCGCAACTATTTTACAACCTCCCCCCCCCCCCCAAGTGAAGAGTCTCCCGATAATAGGAGAACTAACAGTGCGGTTTCTCTTGCCTATACCGCAACTCTTTCTGCTCCCCTAGCACTTACTCTCTTTTTCATTACGTTATATGTTAGGATCTATCTTCTCTACTCAGATCAGCAGGTCTGATCTTTAGTCCCTATCATCTAAGCCCTCACTTTTAAATCATTTTTTTTTAGGGACCTCATTAAAGACCACATAAAACATAGAGAATTGAGCAAAGCCTAAACAGGCTTCTACTTGTCAGCCCGAAGACTATATTATAGATCCCAACAATTGCTAGGGGAGTTTACATCTCATCCTACTATTTTATATAGCATTCATTACATCCTACACTGCATATTATATCTTGCAAGCTTTTCTTTAGCTCCATGGATGGTTTTGTCAAAGTTAAAAAAAAAAAAAAAAAAACCTGAGGTTGATTTAGAAATGTTTTATTATATGTGCACTACTATAATTAGAATGTCTTACACTGTTGTAACCCTACTGATCATTTGTATTTTTTTTTTTTACCATATGTTCTTGCTGGCTGTATGTGCAGCAATGATGTAGTGCTTTCATTTTCTTTTGTCTTTTTCTTCCTCAATAAAAAATGACTTAAAAAAAAAAATTTTTTACTAAATTAAGAAAACATACCCCAGGCAACACTTTACACCTCAGCAGAATTACTGTGGTGTCCTACAACCCGCAGCAAACGGAGGAAAAAAAACGATCCTGTTTACAATCCGGATTTACAAAGAAAAAACAGCAAGAAGCCTTCTAAACAGCAGAGCATCAGAAATATGTACACCTCACTCTTACAGGAAGTGAAGAAAAGCGCCAAAAAAACTCTGACATCAAAGAATCAGAACCTCCCTAAAAGGGGCGGTCCAACAGCAGACAAAAAAGCCCTTTTTTTTAAAAACAACTTTATTGAAAAACAGGCTTAAAAACAAACAATAAAACCCCCCAAAAAAGTACATAATCCGTTACTAAAAATGTATCCTTACTGAGCCGTCAATAAAATAAATAACTCCTCACACCAACAGTGCCTGCAAAAACTGCCATAAAAAAAACCTGCACCCTGACAGGAATAATAAAAAACGTCCCCCTGCAGCATTTCAGCTGAATAAGTGCCAAATTTTTCCCTGCTACATAGAAAAATAAAATTGGCACTTACCTTAATATTTCTCTGTCTGGCAGCAGGACAGCTCACCTGGTTTGAGAGGATGCCTTCTCTCACATGGACCTGTGGAAATACAGAAAGACTGAGTAGAGTTACTCAGACTATCTAAATAGGGCAGCAAAATGTTTTAGGAAAATGCAGTGAGGATTGTACCCCACAAGTTTCCAATTGCTTAAAAGCCACCACTGCCCTACTGAAGAGACTGACATGGGCTAAGGCTAGACCCTTTAGAAAGATCAGAGCAAACCTACTCAGCTTTAAAATACAAAAAATCTTGATTGTAGATCAGACACCAAAACATCACCTCCTCCTTGCACCGCAGGCAAAGAGAATGACTGGGGGTTATGGGTAAGGGAAGTGACATATATAGCAGCTTTGCTGTGGTGCTCTTTGCCTCCTCCTGCTGGCCAGGACTGATATTCCCACTAGTAATTGATTATTCTGTGGACTCACCATATCTTAGGAAAGAAATTAATTTATCAGGTAAGATACTACATTGTTTTCTTTCATATAGATGGCCAGAGTCCACAAGCTAGTTATTGATGGGATATAATACCCAAGATAAGTCCACGAGTAACTATAGAAGGAGGGATAAAATAAAAACAGCTATTTCCGCTGAGAAATTACATTTAAAAAATAATTGTTTTCTTAAAAAAATCAAAAAACTTAAATCATAGGCACTAGAGTCAATCTGAGACAGCTTCCTGAAGAACCTTTCTACCAAAAGCTGCTTCCGAAGAAGCAAAAATGTCAAAATGGTAAAATTAAGTAAAGGTATGCAAAGAAGACCAAGTGGCTGCTTTGCAGATTTAGTCAACTGAAGCTTCATTCTTGAAAGCTTAAGCTGTGGCAACTGATCTTGTAGAATGAGCTGTTATTCTCTTGACATGAAGATTGTCCCGCCTCCAAATAAGCTTTGTAAATCAGAAGTTTCAACCAGGATGCCCAAGAAATGTTAGAGGCTTTTGGCCTTTTCTGGAACCAGAAAAAAATAACAAATAGACTAGAAGTCTTTCTGAAATCTTTAGCAGCATCAAGATAATATTTCAAAGCTCTTACCACATCCAAAGAATGTAAAGATCTTTCAAGAGTATTCTTAGGATTAGTACACAAGGAAGGAACAATAATTTCCCTATTAATGTTTTTAGAATTCACAACTTTAGGTAAAAATTAAAACGATGTCTGCAAAACAGCTTTATCTTGATGTAAAATCAGATAAGACTTGCAAGAGAGAGCAGACAATTCAGAGACTCTTCTAGCAGAAGAGATAACCAAAGAGGAATAACACTTTCCAAGAAAGTAGTTTAATGTCCAAAGAATGCATAGGCTCAAAGGGAGGAGCCTGCAAAATATTTAATACCAAATTTAGATTCCAAGGAGGAGAGAGATTTAATAACAGGTTTGATATGAGTCAAAGCTTGCACGAAACAGTGAACATCAGGAAGATTAGCAATATTTCTGTGAAATAAAACAAAGAGCAGAGATTTGTCCCTTCAAAGTATTGTCAGACAAACCTTTATCCAAACCGTCCTGAAGAAACTGAAGAATCCTAGGAATTTTAAAAGAATACCAAGAATAACCATGAGTGGAACACTTCCAAACCTTGCAATATATTTTCCTTGAAACTGGCTTACGAGCCTGTATCATAGAGAAACCTTTATGACTAAGCGTTCAATTTCCATGCCTTCAAATTTGGAAATGTGAGATCTGGATGGAAAAACAGGCTTGAAACAGAAGGTCTGGTCTTAGAGGAAGTGACCAAGGTTGGCAACTGGACATTCGGACAAGATCCACATACCAGAACCTGTGAGGCCATGCTGGTGCTATCAGAAACACATAAGTTGTTCCATTATGATCTTTGAGATCACTCTTGGAAGAAGAACCAGAGGCGGAGAAATGTAAGCAGATTGGTAAAACAAAGGAACTGCTAGAGCATCTATCATTTCCGCCTGAGGATCCCTGGACCTGGAGAGGTATCTGGGAAGTTTCTTGTTCAGATGAGAAGCAATCAGATCTATGTCTGGAAGACCCCACATCTGCACAATCTGATAGAATACATCTGGATGGAGAGACCACTGCCCGGATGTAAAGTCTGACGGCTGAGATAATTCGCTTCCCAATTGTCTACACCTGGTATATGAATCACAGTGATTAGACAAGAGTTGGATTCCGCCCAAGACAGTATTAGAGATACTTCTTTCATTGCTAGGGGACTGTGAAACCCCCCTTGATGATTGACATATGCCACTGTAGTGACATTGTCTGTTTGAAACAAAATATACAGTTCTCTCTTTAAATAGGCCAAGCCTGAAGAGCTCTGAAAATAGCACAGAGTTCTAAGATATTGATTGGTAACCTCGCCTCTCGAGGATTCCAAACTCCTTATGGTGTCAGATCCCAAACAGCTCCCTAACCTTTGAGACTTGCATCTGTTGTGATCACAGTCCAGGTAGGATGAACAAAAGAGGCCCCTTGAACAATAAGATGATGGTTTAACCACCAAGTCAGAGAGAGTTGAGTGTTGCGATTTAAACCTTTTCAGCTGTAGAGGTCTCATATGAAAACAAGCAAAAGGGATTGCGTCTGATGCTGCAATCATGAGACCTAAAACTTCCATGCACATAGGCCACTGAAGGGAATGATAGAGACTGAAGGTTTAGATAAATTGAAAACAATCTCAAATGTCTCTTTTCTGTAGAGTCATGGACACAATCTCTCTGGAAACCTAAAAAGGTGACCTTTGTCTGAGGAACCAAGAAACTCTTTGTTAAATTGATCATCCAACAATGTATTTGAAGAAACAACAGAAGTTGTTTTGTGTGAGATTCTGCTAAATAAAAAGATTGAGCTAGTACCAAGGTATCGTCCAAATAAGGAAACACCGCAATACACTGCTCTCTGATTACAGACAGAAGGGCACTTAGAATTTTTTTAGAATATTCTTGGTGCTGTTGCAAGGCCAAACAGAAGATCAACAAATTGGGAATGCTTGTTTAGTAAAGAGAATCTCAGAAATTGATAGAGATCTGGATTAATCGGTATGTGAAGGTAAGTGTCCTGTAAGTCTATTGTGGACATCAAGTGACCTTGCTGAACAATAGTCACCATCTTGAAAGTTGGGACTCTTACAAAACAATGTAAAGTTTTCAGATCCAAAATTGGTCTGAAAGAATTTTCCTTCTTTGGTACAATGAATAGATTTGAATAAAAACCCAATACTTGTTCCTTCTGTGGAACTGGGACGATTACCCCTGAAAGTTCTAGATCTGAAACACATTTCAGAAAGGCTTGAGCCTTTACTGGGTTTTTGGTACATGGGTAAGAAAGAATCTTCCCAAGGTATGTCTTATTCCGAATCCTAGATGAAAGGCAAAATAAACACAGTGCATCCCGCTCTAAGGCTAGTAAATTTATTACACAAAGATAATTGCGCAAGTAAAAAACTAAAGGTTACTAGAAGTAATTGGCAAATGAGCATATAAAAAGTCTCTGTGTGATCCTCCGATTCACATCCACAATCCTGGGTCGGGCCGCTATGAAAAGTTTAGCAGAACGCGGCAAAGCATGGATCACCTTAGCGACTGCCGTTTCAAGCTGATCTGTGAAATCAGACGGCTAAGCAATCTCCCCCGATGGGGTAACAGTCGGACCCTGGGGTACTGCATGTGGGATAGGGGACGACATTGGGGAACGCACCTCACGGGACGGAGATCCCTCAGAGGTGGACGGCTCAGTAGTGCTAGACATTCTCTTATGTTTGTCGTAGCCTTCTCAAGGCATGTGGAACACAATTGCACAGGCTGGTCTACCAAAACCTCACAATAAACACAGGTATAGGACTTAGTTAAAGAGGAATTACCCTCTAACGCGTAAGAATCCTCCATAGCACCCTTATAACCAACCAATGGCCGGGGCACTCACCACCTCCTATGACACGGACTGTAGAAACCGCTTCGTCTCCTCCGTCCCATATCCGACCAGAAGTGAAGAGGCCCCACCCGGTCACAAAGAATTCCAAGAGTGGAACACCATAAAATATAAGTTTTCTAAACCCAATGATAAATTTTCCTTGAAACAGACTTTTGAGCCTGTATAATAGTGGTAATCACTGAGTCAGAGAAACCTCTATGACTAAGCACTAAGCGTTCAATTTCCATGCCTTTAAATTTAGAGATTTGAGATCCTGATAGAAAAACGGTCCTTGAGAAAGGTCTGGCCTTAAAGGAAGTGGCCAAGGTTGGCAACTGGACATCTGGACAAGATCTGAATACCAAAACCTGTGAGGCCATGCTGGTGCTATCAGAAACACATGAGATTGTTCCATTATGATCTTAGAGATCACACTTGGAAGAAGAACCAGAGAGGGAAAAATATAAGCAGGTTGGTAAAACCGAGGAAATGCTAAGTCATCCGCCATCTCCGCCTGAGGATCCCTGGACCTGGAAAGGTATCTGGGAAGCTTCTTGTTTAGACGAGAGGCCATCAGATCTATTTCTGGAAGACCCCACATCTGTACAAGATTAAAAAACATCTGGATGGAGAGACTACTCTCCCGGATGTAAAGTCTGACTGCTGAGATAATCCACTTCCCAATTGTCTACACCTGGGATATGAATCGCAGAAATTAGACAAAAGTTGGATTCCGCCCAATAAAGTATCCAAGATACTTCTTTCATTGCTGAAGGACTGTGAGTCCCTCCTTGATGATTGACATATGCCACTGGTGTGATATTGTCTGTTTGAAAATGAATGTAAAGTTCTCTCTTCAATAGAGGCCACGCTTGAAGAGCTCTGAAAATAGCACAGAGTTCTAAAATATTGATTGGTAACCTTGCCTCTTGAGGTTTCCAATTCCCTTGTGCTGTCAGAGACCCCCAGACAGCTCCCCAACCTGTAAGACTTGCATCTGTTGTGATCACAGTCCAGGAAGGACGAACAAATGAGGCCCCTTGAACAATAAGGTGATGGTCTAACCACCAAGTCAAAGAGACAGTTGAGTGTTGGGATTTATAGTATAATCCCTGCATAATCCCTGCACCATTGGTGCAACATGCAAAGCTGTAGAGGTCTTATATGAAAACGAGCAAAGGGGATTGCGTCTGATGCTGCAGTCATAAGACCTAAAACTTCCATACACATAGCCACTGAAGGGAATGATAGAGACTGAAGGTTTAAACAAGCTAAAACCAACTTCATTTGTCTCTTGTTTGTCAGAGAAAGAGTCATGGACCTGGAAACCTAAAAAGGTGACCCTTGTCTGAGGAATCAAGAAACTCTTTGGTAAATTGATCCTCCAACCATGTTCTTGAAGAAACCACACTAGTTGTTTTGTGTGAGATTCTGCTAAATTAAAAGATTCAGCTAGTACCAAGATATCGTCCAAATAAGGAATCACCACAATACCTTGCTCTCTGATTACAGATAGGGCACTAAGAACCTTTGAAAAGTTTCTCGGAGCTGTCGCTAGGCCAAATGGAAGAGCGACAAATTGGTAATGCTTGTCTAGAAAAGAGAATCTCAGAAAACGGTAGTGGTCTGGATGAATCGGAATGTGAAGATAAGCGTCCTGTAAGTCTATTGTGGACATTAAATGACCTTGCTGAACAAAAGGCAGAATAGTCCTTATATTCACCATCTTGAAAGTTGTGACTCTTACAAAAGATTTAAAAATTTCAGATCCAGAATTGGTCTGAACGAATCTTCTTTCTTTAGGACAATGAATAGATTTTAATAAAACCCCATACCCCGTTCCTGCAGAGGAACTGGAACAATCCAGCTCTAGGTCTTAACCCCATTTCCGAAAAGCCTAAGCCTTCACAGGGTTTGTTGGAACATGAGAAAGAATCTTCCCATTGGAGGTCTTATTCTGAAACCTATTCGATACCCTTTAGAAACAATATTCTGAATCCACTGATTTTGAACAGAAACTGTCCAAATGTGTTGAAATAATTTCAATCTGCCCCCCACCAGTAGAACTAGTTTGAGGGCCGCACCTTCATGCAGTCTTAGGGTCTGGATTTGTTTTTTTATAAGGGTTGTATTCCAATTTGGAGATGGTCTCCAATTAGAGCCAGAGGCCTTAGGGGAAGGAGAGGTCTTTTGTTCTCTATTCTGACAAAAGGAATGAAAATGATTGGGAGCTTTAAATTTACCCTTAAATTTCTTATCTTGGGGCAGAAAAACCCTTTTTCCCCCGGTGATAGTGGAAATAGAATCCAATTGAGTACCAAATAAATTACTACCCTGAAATGATAAAGATAGTAATCTAGATTTAGACACCATATCAGCATTCCAGGATTTAAGCCATAAAACTCTTCTAGTAAGAATAGCTAAAGACAGATATAATATCAATCTTAATGACATCAAATATAGCATCACAAATAAAATGATTATGTTGAAGTAAAAGAACAATGCTAGATAATTCAGGATCTATTACCTGTTGAGCTAAACTGTCCAACCAAAAGGTTGAAGCAGCAGCAACATCAGCCATAGAAATGGCAGGTCTAAGAATATAGCTAGTATGTAAATATGCTTTTCTAAGATAGGATTCAATCTTTCTATCTAAAGGATCCTTAAAGGAAGTACTATCTTCCATAGGAATAGTAGTACGTTTATGGAAAAGAAAGAAGGCGCCACAATAGTTCAAGATCAATGGTGTAAAAAGATCACACGCACAACAGGTTCTACTTACTAGAAGTAAGGCACTTGAGAAGTGCCACAGGTGCAGTCTGGACTCTTAAAAGCTGCCCAGATAGCTATCCTCTCGCTGCTCCAGTGAGGCCTGTATTTCAGGATCCGATATCAGTGTGCAAAGGTAAATTGTAAAGCAGTCTTGCAATATTACCCGATTCTCAAAATCTCAAGAGCAGGATTAAATAAAAATCTTGTGATGACAAAGTTGTAAAAACAACTCCAGTTTATTTAAAACAAAGTAAAAACACAACGTGTTTTCCGGTTCACAGATCGTTTCATCAGGTGTATTGAACTAAAATAACATCACGACTTAAGAGTATATTCTGCGTCCGAAAAAGTGCGCATGCGGATAAACGGACCAATGGGAGCCTATGCTGAAACCGGCTTCTAAATCATTGGGTCAAAAACAGAGGTGTGTGAAGTAGCCATACCAGCGTGCCAATTAAAATCCTTTGTTGGACCGGCTTACATTAGATTGGTTCATTATCGAAAGTAAACAAGGTAATGTCAAACTAGCGATTTAAATAGCAATATAACAAAAAAATCTGTGCTTGTAATAAAAAATCCGGGCAAATTGTCAAATGGGACATTATCAGAGGTATATGGTATTAAAACAGAATTTATGATTACCTGATAAATTGCTTTCTCTTGCGGTGTATCCAGTCCACGGCTTCATCCTTTACTTGTGGGATATTCTCATTCCCTACAGGAAGTGGCAAAGAGAGCACGCAGCAAAGCTGTCCATATAGCTCCCCCTCTAGCTCCACCCCCCAGTCATTCGACCAAAGGTTAGGAATAAAAAGGAGAAACCATAGGGTGCAGTGGTGACTGTAGTTTAAACAAAAATTTTTTTTACCTGACTTAAATGCCAGGGCGGGCCGTGGACTGGATACACCGCAAGAGAAAGCAATTTATCAGGTAAGCATAAATTCTGTTTTCTCTTGCAAGGTGTATCCAGTCCACGGCTTCATCCTTTACTTGTGGGATACCAATACCAAAGCTTTAGGACACGGATGAAGGGAGGGAACAAGACAGGTACCTTAAACAGAAGGCACTACTGCTTGCAAAACCTTTCTCCCAAAAATAGCCTCCGAAGAAGCAAAAGTATCGATGTTGTAAAATTTGGCAAAAGTATGCAGTGAAGACCAAGTCGCTGCCTTACAAATCTGTTCAACAGAAGCCTCATTTTTGAAAGCCCATGTGGAAGCCACTGCTCTGGTAGAATGAGCAGTAATTCTTTCAGGAGGCTGCTGGCCAGCAGTCTCATAGGCCAAACGGATGATGCTTTTCAGCCAAAAGGAAAGAGAGGTAGCAGTCGCTTTCTGACCTCTCCTCTTACCAGAATAGATAACAAACAAGGAAGATGTTTGTCTGAAATCCTTAGTTGCTTGTAAATTGAACTTTAAAGCACAAACTACATCAAGATTGTGTAACAGACGTTCCTTCTTCGAAGAAGGATTAGGACACAGAAGGAACAACTATTTCCTGGTTAATATTCTTGTTAGAAACAACTTTAGGAAGAAAACCAGGCTTGGTACGCAAAACTACCTTATCTGCGTGGAACACCAGGTAAGGTGAATCACACTGTAAGGCAGATAATTCTGAAACTCTTCGAGCAGAAGAGATAGCTACCAAAAATAAAACTTTCCAAGATAACAACTTAATATCTATGGAATGTAAAGGTTCAAACGGAACCCCTTGAAGAACTGAAAGAACTAGATTTAGACTCCATGGCGGAGCCACGGGTTTATAGACAGGCTTGATTCTGACTAAAGCCTGAGCAAACGATTGAACGTCTGGTACCTCTGCCAGACGCTTGTGTAAAAGGATAGACAGAGCAGATATTTGTCCTTTTGTATTTATAATTTTTTTTCAGGTTTTAGTTAAATTAACAACACAAACAAGTAGTCGTCGGGTCCGACAGCAATGGGTATACATAAAAAGAAAATCTAATTTTAAACAATGTACAAATAAAATAATGATTAATACCTTATGAACATACAGTACAAATCAGTAGTTATGACAATACACCTATGATTAAAGCCATTGGTTATATTAACAAAGTTTTATCTCTTCAGTCAATCGATTAACATGTCTAGGGGTGGGGGAATGGGGGGGGAGAAAGAAAAAAGAAAAAAAAAAGGGGTGAAAGGGGGGGGGGAGGAAAGGAAAGGGGAGAGGAGGGGGGGGGGGAGAAACCTCCCCCTCCTCTACCACCTATCCAATAGAATTATTTCAGAGTGTCTAAAGGGGTATATTAAATTAACTATTTCTTCCGGGGGAAAAATTCTAATAAATCTAGCCCATTTCTGAAAAAAAAGTTATTTCCCTCTCAGATGTTAAGGTTGTATCCAATTGTTCAATAATACACTGTTTTTTCATGTAGTTTTTTACTTCTGATATACTCGGTACTGTTATATCTCGCCATTTATTAAAGATTAAATTCCTTGCGGCCAAGATTGTCATATTCAATATTTTCTTAAATTCATAAGGGGAAGAGGGTTCAACAAAGAAGACAACTTCTGCCAAGGAGAGAGAGTAAGGCGGTAACCTTAATACCCTAGTAAGCCAAAATTCTATCTTCCGCCAGAACTGCGCTAACCGGGGACAAGTCCATATCATATGGACTAGGTCCGCCGCTGGATATGAACATTTTGGGCAAGCGTTAAAATTAAAATTATGCCATTTGAATCCTTTCAGTGGAGTATAGTAGGTCCTGTATAATAACTTTATGTGTGATTCTCTCCAACTAGCAGATAAAGTAGTTTGTGTTATCGTGGCTATAGATTATATATATATTATATATATATTATATATTTGTCCTTTTAAGGAACTAGCTGACACTACTTTCTCCAATCCTTCTTGGAGAAAGGACAATATCCTGGGAATCCTAATCTTACTCCATGAGTAACCCTTGGATTCACACCAACAAAGATATTTCCGCCATATCTTATGGTAGATTTTCCTGGTGACAGGCTTTCTAGCCTGAATCAGAGTATCTATAACTGACTCAGAGAAACCACGCTTTGATAGAATTAAGCGTTCAATCTCCAAGCAGTCAGACGTAGAGAAATTAGATTTGGATGCTTGAACGGACCCTGTATTAGAAGATCCTGCCTCATTGGCAGTATACATGGTGGGACAGATGACATGTCCACTAGGTCTGCATACCAAGTCCTGCGTGGCCACGCAGGCGCTATCAGAATCACCGAAGCCTCCTGCTTGATTCTGGCGACCAGACGAGGAAGGAGAGGAAACGGTGGAAAAACATAAGCCAGATTGAAGGACCAAGGCGCTGCTAGAGCATCTATCAATACTGGACCCGTAGAGAGGAAGTTTGGTGTTCTGACGGGACGCCATCAGATCCAATTCTGGAGTGCCCCATAGCGGAGTCAGCTGGGCAGATACCTCCGGGTGGAGTTCCCACTCCCCCAGGTGAAAAGTCTGACGACTTAGAAAATCCACCTCCCAGTTGTCTACTCCTGGGATTTGAATTGCTGAGAGATGGCAGGAGTGATCCTCCGCCCACCTGATTATTTTGGTTACTTCCGTCATCGCTAGGAAACTCTTTGTTCCCCCCTGATGATTGACGTAAGCTACAGTCATGATGTTGTCCGACTGAAATCTGATGAATTTGGCCGCAGCTAGTTGAGGCCATGCCTGAAGAGCGTTGAATATCGCCCTCAGTTCCAGAATGTTTATCAGGAGAAGCGTTTCTTCCCGAGACCATAAGCCCTGAGCTTTCAGGGAGTCCCAGACCGCACCCCAGCCTAACAGACTGGTGTCGGTCGTTACAATGACCCACTCTGGCCTGCGGAAACATATTCCCTGAGACAGGTGGTCCTGAGACAACCATCAGAGAAGAGAATCTCTGGTCTCCTGGTCCAACTGAATTTGAGGAGACAAATCTGCATAATCCCTATTCCACTGTTTGAGCATGCATAGTTGCAGTGGTCTGATGTGTATCCGAGCAAAAGGGACTATGTCCATTGCCGCTACCATTAATCCGATTGCCTCCATGCACTGAGCTACAGATGGCCGAGGAATGGAATGAAGAACTCAGCAAGTAGTTAAAAGTTTCAACTTTCTGACCTCCGTCAGAAATATTTTCATTTCTACTGAATCTATTAGTGTTCCTAGGAAAGGTAACCCTTGTGAGTTGGGACAGAGAACTCTTTTTGATGTTCACCTTCCACCCGTGAAACCTCAGAAAGGCCAATACAATCTCCGTGTGAGCCTTGGCTCTGTGAAAGGACGGCGCCTGAATTAAGATGTCGTCCAAATAAGGCGCCACTGCTATGCCCCGCGGTCTTAGAACCGCCAGAAGGGACCCTAGCACCTTTGTGAAAATTCTGGGAGCAGTGGCTAAACCGAATGGAAGAGCCACAAACTGGTAATGCTTGTCTAGGAAAGCGAACCTGAGGAACTGATGATGATCTTTGTGGATAGGGATATGCAGGTACGCATCCTTTAGATCCACGGTAGTCATATATTGACCTTCCTGGATCATAGGCAAGATTGTCCGAATGGTCTCCATCTTGAATGATGGGACTCTGAGGAATCTGTTTAGAATTTTTAGATCCAGGATTGGTCTGAAAGTTCCTTCTTTTTTGGGAACCACAAACAGGTTTGAGTAAAAACCCAGACCTTGTTCTGCAATTGGAACTGGGTATATCACTCCCATCGTATGTAGATCTTCTACACAGCGTAAGAACGCCTCTTTCTTTGTCTGGTCTGTAGACAGACGAGAAATGTAGAACCTTCCCTTTGGAGGGGAGTCCTTGAATTCTAGAAGATATCCCTGGGTAACAATCTCTAATGCCCAGGGATCGTGAACATCTCTTGCCCAGGCCTGAGCGAAGAGAGAGAGTCTGCCCCCTACTAGATCCGGTCCCGGATCGGGGGCTACCCCTTCATGCTGTCTTGGTAGCAGCAGCAGGCTTTTTGTCCTGTTTACCCTTGTTCCAGCCCTAGTAAGGCTTCCAGGTTGCCTTGGGCTGTGAAGCGTTACCCTCTTGCTTTGCAGCTGTAGAGGCTGAAGCGGGACCGCTCCTGAAGTTACGAAAGGAACGAAAATTTGCTTTGTTTCTAGCCTTAAAGGGCTTGTCCTGAGGGAGAGCATGGCCCTTTCCCCCGGTGATTTCTGAAATAATCTCTTTCAATTCTGGCCCGAAAAGGGTCTTTCCCTTGAAAGGGATATTCAATAATTTGGATTTTGATGACACATCGGCCGACCATGACTTGAGCCAAAGCGCTCTGCGTGCCATACTGGCGAAACCTGAATTTTTGGCCGCTAACTTAGCTAATTGCAAAGCGGCATCTGTGATAAAATAATTAGCCAGATTTAGAGCCTTAATTCTATCCATAATTTCGTCATATGAGGTCTCCGTCTGGAGCGACTCCTCCAGCGCCTCAAACCAGAAAGCCGCTTCAGTAGTTACAGGAATAATGCAGGCAATATGTTGGAGAAGGAAACCTTGTTGAACAAAAATTTTCTTAAGTAAACCTTATAACTTTTTATCCATAGGATCTTTAAAAGCACAACTGTCTTCAATTGGTATGGTTGTGCGCTCAGCAAGTGAAGAAACAGCCCCCTCTACCTTAGGGACCGTCTGCTACGAGTTCCGCCTGGGGTCAGTAATGGGGAACATTTTCTTAAAAATAGGGGGGGAACAAAAGGGACACCTGGTCTATCCCACTCCCTAGTAACAATATCCGCAACCCTTTTAGGGATCAGAAACGCATCAGTGTATACAGGGACCTCTAGGTACTTGTCCATTTTACACAATTTCTCTGGGACCACCATAGGGTCACAATCATCCAGAGTGGCTAATACCTCCCTGAGCAATACATGGAGGTGTTCCAGTTTAAATTTAAACGCTAATGAATCTGACTCTGCCTGATGAGAAACCTTTCCTGAGTCGGAAATTTCTCCCTCAGACATCAAATCCCTCACCCCCACTTTGGAGTGTTGTGAGGGTACATCAGATAAGGCTACCAAAGCTTCAGACTGCTCATAATCTGTTCTTAAAACAGAGCTATTGCGCTTTGCAGGAAAAACTGGCAGTTTGGATAGAAAGGCCGCAAGGGAATTATCCATGACTGTCGCTAGTTGTTGCAATGTAATAGGGGCAGACGCACTAGAGGTACTAGGCATCGATTGAGCGGGCGTAACTGGTTGTGACACATGGGGAGAGGTAGGCGGACTATCCTCATTACCTTCAGTCTGAGAATCATCTAGGGCCACACTTTTAAGTGCTACAATATGATCTTTAAAGTGTATAGACATTTAGTGCAATTGGGACACATTCTGAGAGGGGGTTCCACCATGGCTTCTAAACACATTGAACAAGGATTTTCCTTAGTGTCAGACATGTTTAACAGACTAGTAGCATACACAAGCAGGCTTGGAAAACACTTTAATCAAATAAAAAACACAATTTGAAAAAACGTTACTGTGCCTTTAAGAAATAAAAAGAGCACACAATTTTACAAAACAGTGAAAAATGCACCAATCCTTTTGAAATTTTCACAGTATGTACCTAAGGCTTTAATATGATTGCACCACAATTTTCAGAACGATTAACCCCTTAATGTCCAAACCGGAGCAGCCTAAAGCCAACAACCAGTTAATTAACTACAGCACATTGCCACAGCTTACTGCTGTGGCCCTACCTGCCCTTAGGGATCAGTTTTGGGGGAATAAAGCTTATTTTAGGCCCTCAATCAACAGCTGGACCCTCCATGTGAAGCAGCATGAACAGTCTTTCAATTCTAACTGCGCATCTGAGGTGCAAAATTAGGCCCCTCCCACTCCACTCCGGAGTTGTGAGGCCTACAAAAATCACTTCTAAGTGACTAATTTTATGCCATGTGGATAATAACCCCAGTAAAACACTCCAAAGTGCTTAAAACAATGTCTCCAACGAGTATTTCTTAAATAAATTATCGATTGCCCTGCATTAGTGTCAACCAGCCTATTTAGCCCTGTTATGTAAGCATTCAATTCTATACTAAGTCTCAGAACATAGCTTACCCTCCCCACATGGGGATCTTGTCAGTCTTCTAGCATTATCTCAGTCTTGTCTAGAAATAAATGACTGAACATACCTCATTGCAGTTAAGGCTGCAAACTGTTCCCCCCAACTGAAGTTTTCTGGTACTCCTCAGACCATTGGTCCGTTTATCTGCATTTTTCGGCATTAGACGTCGAATATTCTCTTTATAAGTTGTGATGTTATTTTAGTTCAATACACCTGATGAAACGGTCTGTGAACCGGGAAACACGTGTTTTTATCATGAGATTTTTATTTAATCCTGCTCTCCTTGAGATTTTGAGAATCGGGTAATATTGCAAGATTGCTTTAAAATTTACCTGTGCACACTGATATCGGATCCTGAAATACAGGCCTCACTGGAGCAGCAAGAGGATAGCTATCTGGGCAGCTTTTAAGAGTCCAGACTGCACCTGTGGCACTTCTCAAGTGCCTTACTTCTAGTAAGTAGAACCTGTTGTGCGTGTGAACTTTTTACACCATTGATCTTGCACTATTGTGGTGCCTTCTTTCTTTTCCATACATCTACAGAGTCTCCCTTATGTGCCAATAAGCTTTGGAAGTGGCACAGCAGCCGCACGTCACTACACTATTTGCACTCTCCTATTCGAGTCGTTAACAGAACCTTTCCTGGAACTCCATTTGGATCCTATTTAGGAATTTATCACTAACTTCCCACTAGTGATCACGTTTGTTATATTATCGTTTTTTGCAACTTTTGATTGTTGTCCAATCATTATTTTGGCTATCACTTGTCTCAACATTGTATTTTGTCACTAGTACTCACTAGATAACCCATATGTTCATTTGTAACATGGGCCTATATTAATAGCAATATTTTGCTTAATTGTATCACTTTTACCTCAGCACATTGTAGTTGATGTTTGGTTAGTTTAGTACTGACTATCTTTTAGTGTATCACCCAGTATTGCACATACTATTTGCACTTTATTATATTTATAATTTTTTATATAAGTAGGCGCCTTTAACACTCACATCTGTATAGTAGTACGTTTGGCCACAGTAGAAATAGCCCCATCAATCTTAGGGACTTTTTCCCAAAACTCTAAAATTATCCACAGATAAAGGATAAAGCTTTTTAAACCTAGAAGGGTTAAAGGAAGACCAATTCCTTAGTAAACATGAGAGATAGCATCTGGAAAAGGAAAAACTTCAGACGTAGCATCAGAAGTTTAAAAAACAGAATTCAAACATTTGCTATTCTTATCAGGTGGACT
The DNA here is from genome assembly GCF_027579735.1 of Bombina bombina. NCBI lineage: Eukaryota > Metazoa > Chordata > Amphibia > Anura > Bombinatoridae > Bombina > Bombina bombina. The sequence goes on from NC_069504.1 coordinate 888,693,101, forward strand.
AGATTCCTCTACATCAATGATTTTTAACCTTTTTTTGCCGTGGCACACTTTTTTACATTAAAAAATCCTGTGGCACACCACCATCCCAAAATTTAAAAAAAATCACACATTGTAGCCTAATACAGCATATATATATACACATACACACAAACACACACATACTGTATGTATTGTGCTGTTATGCCATGCCTCCTACAAACTACCCCTGCACTGGGAGTAAAAAACAAGCAAAGTTTAAAAAATATGTCACACTGTTGTCAGTCTGCCGCGGCACACCTGAGGATCTCTCATGGCACACTAGTGTGCCACGGCACACTGGTTGAAAAACACTGAGTCTACACCCAAAGTAAACAATACTTCCTTTAATAACGAACGAATATGTTCAATCTTAATGTAATGTCCCTTTAACTGGGCTCCACCCCTTTAGCCTTTATAACTCCACTTCCCCTTGTACACATTGCTTGATTATTTTGTGTGCTCTGAGTTCCTCTCTGGCTATTCAGTCACTTTGTCTCAAGTCCTTATTTTTGTTACAATTGATATTCCTTTGATTCCTTTACTGGAACCTTTGTGGCTAATTGTAACCTTAGCCGTCTTCTATACATTGTGCTTTTCAACTACACCTTGCTTCGCTGTCTGTGGACTATTTTTGGTATGAGGATCCGGATCTACCTTACTGGCATATCCCTCTGCTCATTTCCATGCTGAGGATCACACGCTGCATACTGCTCTCGCAGCTCTCACCTGCACGCTTTGCTGCTCTGTTTGCTATTTCATCTCTGGAACAACCGCATCTACTTGGATACCACCTACCTGGGTTTTGTCACGCAAGTACTTTAGCTCATGTTTGGAGTATACTTGTCTCTCTCAGTGTGTTTCATATTTATCTGCTAATCCACTAACTGCATTAAGCTGCTTTCTTCAACTGTGTCTGCTTGCCTGCCTGTGTTTCACTTAACTTGCTTGTACTCCACCCTGAGACTATACTTAACATTTAACTGCAGCTTGCAAGCATTAACCTGTTACTCTCCAGTGTTGAATATACTTGGAAGAACTCTGCTCTCTGACATAATTTTACTTATAATCAGTTTCTACCATATATATATATATATATATATATATATATATATATATATATATATATATATATATATATATTCAAACAGTTATATATATATATATTCCATTGCTGGTTCTTTTCTGTATTAACTGCTGTTGATTTGATTACCAATTGTTCAGGTTCATAACTTTTGGTGTTCAGTCATTTCAGCTACATTTAATCTGTTTGCCAGTTTTAAGTAATTATAAACAGATTATTACATAATAATCAAGCCTAACATACAAACCAGCAAGTATGGAACCACAAGCTGTGAAAAAAGAATTAGACACATTAAATCATAAGGTGGAATACCTTGCCAGAGCTCTCACAGATTTACAAACTGAAAATACCACCTTAAGGAATGTTGTTAAAGAACTGACAGTTACTAGATCCCCAGAACCACCAGAACCTCAGATTAACCCCCCAACTCTTTTCTCAGGGAAAAGGAGTGATTTCAGGGATTTTAAAAATGCTTGTTTACTGTTGTATACAATGAAACCAAAGACCTATTGTACTGAAAAAATTAAAGTTTGCACTACAATCTCATATCTCACAGGTGAGCCAAGGTCCTGGGCGAATCGATTTTTTGAGTCTAATAACCCAATTTTGGATTCCTTAGATCAGTTTTTTGCAGCTATGAGTGCTCTGTATGAGGATTCTAACACCCAAATACAGGCTGAAACTAAACTAAGAGCTCTTAAACAGGGAAAAAGGCCTGTGGAAGATTTTATAACTGAATTCCAGATATGGGCTACTGACTCACTCTGGAATGATATAACGTTAAAAAATCAATTTAGACTGGGTTTAAATGAAGCTTTAAAAGATGAGATATCTAGAGTGGAGATGCCTGATACTTTACATGGGTTAATAAAACTAGCAACAACACTTGACCGCAGAATAAGGGAAAGACGTATAGAAAGATACACATCAGAGACTCCACTCAAAAGATTACCTGTGACACCTACAGAAAAATCACTTAATTCTCAGACTCCTATGGAAATAGGAGTCATTAAAGGTCCCTTAACTTCTGAGGAAAAGACTAGACGACGCATAGCTAACCTCTGTTTGTACTGTGCTAGTAGAGACCATGCAGTATCATCCTGTCCTAGTTTACAACAACAGTAAAAGGGTAAGCTACTGAATATTAAATCTTCTAACTCACACATAAGACAAAAATCATTGACACTCTCACTCTCTTTACAGTGGGACCGACAGCAAATCAAGACTTGAAGCTATAGTAGATTCTGGGGCTTCTGATTGCTTTATAGACGCTACATATGTAGAGCTCAATAAAATACTGTGTGTAACTAAGCAGAATCCTGTGTTTATAAGAGTAATTGATGGTTCACTTATACATAAAGGTCCTATTACCCGACACACAGTACCTCTTTTAATTTCTACATCTGATGGGCACACAGAATATATCAGTTTTGACATAATCCCAACTGCTCTACATACAGTAATATTAGGCTATACTTGGTTATTGAAACACAACCCCAGTATCGATTGGGTAAATCCCACTATCACTTTTAATTCCTCTTATTGTAATTCAACTTGTTTCCCTCATCAGATTTTGAGCTCCAATAATACAGAAATTCCTGTTCACTATCAAGACTTACTTGATGTATTTGATTTAAAGGAGGCTGAGGTACTACCACCTCATAGGTCTTTTGATTGCCCTATAGATTTACTCCCAGGGGCTAGGGTACCTTTTGGGAGAGTTTATCCACTTTCACAGAAAGAGTTACAGTATTTACGTGAGTACCTTGATGATAATATCCGAAAGGGATTCATAGTACCCTCTACATCCCCCGCAGCTGCAGGGTTGTTTTTGTTACTAATAAAGATAAAACCTTAAGACCTATCATTGATTATGCTGTTACAGTGAAGAACCGATATCCTTTACCACTCATCCCCGAACTCCTTGAACGCCTTAATGGTGCTAACATTTTTACGAAGCTTGACTTAAAAGGTGCCTATAATCTGATACGGATCAAGGATGGGGATGAGTGGAAAACCGCATTCAGGACCAGATATGGTCTTTTTGAATATCGAGTGATGCCTTTTGGGCTCTGTAACGCTCCTGCCACCTTCCAGCATTTTATTAACGAGATATTCAGAGATTTAACAGATGTATGCGTCATAATCTATCTGGACGACATACTGATATATTCTAAAACAGTTGTTGAACACATTAAACACGTGAGATGGGTTTTAACACGTTTACGTGAACACAGACTTTTTGCAAAAGCTGAAAAGTGTCAATTCCATGTACAAAGAATAAAATTTCTAGGTTACATCATAACACCTGACAAAGTTGAAATGGACCCTGAGAAGGTATTAGCTATTGTGAATTGGCCTAGACCCACTACTTTAAGGTCTCTCCAACGATTTTTGGGTTTTACCAATTTTTATTGTAAGTTTATTCAGAACTTTTCTATGAAAGTAAAGCCACTTACATCATTAACAAAGAAAAATATAAGATTTCAATGGTCTCCAGAAGCAGAACATTCATTTAATTATCTGAAGAACTGCTTCACCACCGCTCCTATACTATGTTTACCAGACCATGCATGCCAATTTGTTGTGGAGGTAGACGCCTCTGACACTGGCATAGGAGCAGTCTTATCTCAGAGAATCAGTGACAAACATAATACCCATCCTGTAGCTTATTATTCGAAAACCTTATTACCAGCTGAAACACATTACTCTGTTGGTGATAAAGAGCTGTTAGCGATAAAATGTGCCTTAGAAGTCTGGAGACATATTTTAGAGGGAGTTGATAAACCATTTTTAATATTTACTGACCACAAAAATCTTCAATACTTAAAACAAAATAAAACTCTATCATCCCGCCAAGTAAGATGGCCCTTGTTTCTTGATAGATTTGATTTTCAAATAACTTACAGACCGGGTAGACTTAACAGTAAGGCAGATGCTTTATCCCGACAATATGACGATAAACCACTAGCAGACTGTTGTTCGCAAATCATACCTAGTCACAAAATTATAGCAGCTTTGAGTACTTTAGAGCTGGACATTCTTTTAGCTTTAACAACTGATAATATACCCACACATACTGAGTTGATAAAAGAACCAACCGGTTTATATACTTTTCATAATAGATTATATGTTCCTCAGACTCTTAGGCAAAGACTCCTTAACCATTTCCATGATATCCCAATATCTGGTCATCAAGGGATCTTTAAGACGAAAGAACTCTTACAGCGAGATTTCTGGTGGCCTCACATGGGGGAAACTATTCAGAAATATATAACTACTTGTGATGTTTGCGCAAGGTATAAAACAGAGAAAAAGAAACCAATTAGTTACCTTACTCCTCTATCTATTCCTGAGGTTCCTTGGAGTGTTATTTCTATGGATTTTATTGTTGAGCTACCTAGCTCTCAGAACCACAATACCATCATGGTGGTTGTTGACCATCTGACTAAGTTAGCTCATTTTATAGCTATGAAATCTTTACCTACTGCCACCGAAACAGCTGATGCTTTCCTAAAGCATATTGTGAGGTTACATGGTTTACCACAATCCATTATCACAGACCGTGGGTCTCAGTTCACTTCCAATTTCTGGAAAGACCTCTGTAAATCACTCTCCATTCATCCTAGGTTATCAACCTCCTATCATCCCCAGACAAACGGTCTTACTGAGAGGGTCAATGGTATACTGGAACAATACCTTAGATGCTATGTTACACATCTGCAGGATGATTGGGTTGATCACCTTCCATTAGCCAAATATTCATATAACAATTCAGTTTCTAGTTCCACTAAGATGACACCATTTTATGCCACCTATGGATATCATCCACAATCTCTTAGACTCACCCAAACCAGCAGCAATACTCCTTCCGTTACTACTTATCTTACCAATCTACAAAATAGTTTGAAATTGTTGAAAGAACATTTACAGAAGGCTAAGTCTGATCAGCAATATTATTACAATGCTACTCATAGGCCGAGCCCTGATTACAAGTTGGGTGATCAGGTTTGGCTTTCCACAAAGCATCTGAAACTCTCAATACCATCCAGAAAGCTGGGCAGTCAATTTGTCGGACCCTTTCCAATCTCACGTATTCTCAATCCCTCAACTGTTGTTTTGAAACTTCCATCTACTTATGGTTTGCATCCATCATTCCATGTTTCACTTTTGAAACCCTACAGGACTAGCAATGAGTTCACCCGTGGAAAGATTCCTCCACCTCCTGTTATTCTGGACGATCATGAGGAATACGAACTTGAGTGTATACTCGACTCGAGGATATTGCACAGGAGATTGCAGTATCTGGTCCGTTGGAAGGGCTATGGTGTGGAGGAGGATTCTTGGGTTCCTCATTCTCAGGTGCATGCCCCTCTGAGGGTGGCTGCGTTCCACAAGCGCTATCCCCATAAGCCATCTTTGGCATCCCCGGAGTTGATGCCTTGAGGGGGGGGATCTGTAATGTCCCTTTAACTGGGCTCCACCCCTTTAGCCTTTATAACTCCACTTCCCCTTGTACACATTGCTTGATTATTTTGTGTACTCTGAGTTCCTCTCTGGCTACTCAGTCACTTTGTCTCAAGTCCTTATTTTTGTTACAATTGATAGTCCTTTGATTCCTTTACTGGAACCTTTGTGGCTAATTGTAACCTTAGCCGTCTTCTATACATTGTGCTTTTCAACTACACCTTGCTTCGCTGTCTTTGGACTATTTTTGGTATGAGGATCCGGATCTACCTTACTGGCATATCCCTCTGCTCATTTCCATGCTGAGGATCACACGCTGCATACTGCTCTCGCAGCTCTCACCTGCACGCTTTGCTGCTCTGTTTGCTATTTCATCTCTGGAACAACCGCATCTACTTGGATACCACCTACCTGGGTTTTGTCACGCAAGTACTTTAGCTCATGTTTGGAGTATACTTGTCTCTCTCAGTGTGTTTCATATTTATCTGCTAATGCACTAACTGCATTAAGCTGCTTTCTTCAACTGTGTCTGCTTGCCTGCCTGTGTTTCACTTAACTTGCTTGTACTCCACCCTGAGACTATACTTAACATTTAACTGCAGCTTGCAAGCATTAACCTGTTACTCTCCAGTGTTGAATATACTTGGAAGAACTCTGCTCTCTGACATAACTTTACTTATAATCAGTTTCTACCATTTATATATATATATATATTCAAACAGTTATATATATATATATTCCATTGCTGGTTCTTTTCTGTATTAACTGCTGTTGATTTGATTACCAATTGTTCAGGTTCATAACTTTTGGTGTTCAGTAATTTCAGCTACATTTAATCTGTTTGCCAGTTTTAAGTAATTATAAACAGATTATTACACTTAAAAATAAAAATAAATTATGCTTACCTGATAATTTCATTTCCATCGAGGGGAGGAGAGTCCACATATTTATTCATCACTTGTGGGAATTAAGAACCTGGCCACCAGGAGGAGGCAAAGACACCCCAGCCAAAGGCTTAAATACCTCCCCCACTTCCCTCATCCCCCAGTCATTCTGCCAAGGGAACCAGGAATGGTAGGAGAAATATCAGGGTATAAAAAGAGTATTAAATTTAGGACCGCCCATCGGAGATACGGGTGGGAGCCGTGGACTCTCCTCCCCTCGAAGGAAATGAAATTATCAGGTAAGCAAAATGTTTTCCATCTAAAGGGGAGGAGAGTCCACGGCTTCATTCATTACTTGTGGGAACATATACCCAAGCTCTAGAGGACACTGAATGAAACCGGGAGGGTAAAAAGGCAGATCGTAATCAGAGGGCACCACAGCCTGCAAAACCTCTCCCCCAAAAACAGCTTCCGCAGAAGCAAAAACGTCAAACTTGTAAATTTTGTAAAAGTGTGTAAGGAGGACCAGGTAGCCGCCTTACAAATTTGCTCCTTCCATAGAGACCTCATTCTTGAAGGCCCAAGACGAAGCCACAGCTCTAGTTGAATGAGCCGTGATCCTCTGAGGAGGCTTATGTCCCGCTGTCTCATAAGCCAAGCGAATCATACTCATCAACCAAAAAGACAAAGAAGGAGCAGAGGCTCTTTGCACCTTGCGCTTCCCAGAATACACCACAAAAAGATGTAGACTGTCTGAAATCCTTGGTAGCCTGAAGATAAAACTTCAAGGCACGAACCACATCCAGGTTATGAAGTAACCTCTCCTTTGAAGAAAAAGGGTTAGGACACAAAGAAGGAACAATTATTTCCTGATTGATGTTACGGTTAGACACCACATTGGGGAGAAACCCCAACCCAGTGCACAGTGCAGCCTTATCCGCATGAAACACCAGATAAGGAGGGTCACATTGCAAGGCAGCTAGCTCAGATACTCTGCGTGCCGATGCAATAGCCAACAGGAAGAGAACCTTCCAGGACAGAACCTTATTGACTATGGAATGCATAGGTTTAAACGGAACCCTCTGCAAGGACTAAGTTTAAGCTCCAAGGCGGAGCAGACTGCCTAAAGACAGGTCTGATTCTAGACAGAGCCTGAACAAAAGATTGGATGTCAGGGAACTCAGCGAGTCTCCTATGCAACAAGACTGATAATGCCGAAATCTGTCCCTTTAAGGAACTAGGGGAAAGACCCTTCTCCAAGCCATCCTGGAGAAAGGACAGAATCCTGGATACCTTCACCTTATGCAAAGGATATCCATACTTCTCACACCATGACAAGTAAGTCCTCCACACCTTATGGTAGATGCGACGAGTGACTGTCTTCCTTGCCTGAATTAGAGTATCAATCACACTTTCAGAAAAGCCACTCTTGGCTAAGACTAGGCGTTCAATCTCCACGCAAGTTAGCCTCAGAGAATCGAGATTTTGATGCTGAAAGGGGCCCTGTGACAGCAGACCACTGCGACAAGGTAACCTCCACGGTGGAGATGATGACATCCCCACCAGATCCGCAAACCACGTCCTCCACAGCCACAAAGGAGCAATCAGAATGGCCGAGGCTCGCTCCTGTTTGATACGTGCTACTATGCAAGGTAGAAGTGGTAACAGAGGAAAAATGTAAGCTAGGCTGAATCCCTAAGGAACCACTAAGGCATCTATCATCTGCCTGGGGATCCCTGAACCTCGACCCGTATCGAGGTAGTTTGCAATTGAGTCTGGATGCCATGAGATCTATCTCCGGCGTTCCCCATCTGTCACAAATCTCTGCAAACACTTTGGGGTGAAGAGACCATTCCCCCGGATGATGGACTGTCTGGTGAGAAAGTCTGCTTCCCAGTTGTCCACACCCAGAATGTGAATCGCTGAGAGCGAGCAGACAAGGGACTCCGCCCACTCCAGAATCCGAGACACCTCCCTTATCGTGAGGGAGCTCCTCGTACCCCCCTGAAGGTTGATGTAAGCCACCCAGTGTTAATTTTGACTGCAAATTTCAATTTAGTCTTAGTTTTAGTCTTTTGACTAAAATGCCATTTTAGTCATCTGAATTGTTTTAGTTTTAGTCTAGTTTTAGTCGACTAACTCTTCAGTTGATATTAGTCGACAAAATCTCCAGTAGAAAGAGTTAAAGTGTAATTATTATTTAAGCATTTCTCTATAATTTCCAAACTCATTATATACTCCAGGAGTAAACATAGCACCTATTATTATTAATTGTATTAAGGTTTAAACATGCAGAATAGACACAGATTAAGAAACTGTTAATTTTGACAGCAAATTTTGATTTAGTTTTAGTCATAGTCTTTTGACTAAAATGCCATTTTGATTTAGTTTTAGTCATAGTCTTTTGACTAAAATGCCATTTTAGTTTTAGTCTTATTTTAGTCATCAGAATTTCTTTAGTTTTGTGCTCATTTTAGTCAAGTTTTAGTCGACGAAATT